>NW_023458892.1:37956-38980 GCF_013731165.1 Rhagoletis pomonella | reverse complement strand
AGTAAGATTTGTTGCCCCCTTCCCGTTTGCCCATGATTTTCCCCTGATCAAGCCCGCGAAATGGGCTCGCTTGCCCGTACGGACAAAAAAGCCCATACGGCAAAAGTGCCCACGTCTGTATTATAGAATAAGGATTGATATTCAATGTAAACGATTGACAAATCTGATCGACAAGTAATAAATATTTCCATTTGTTTATAAATGTTTTTTAACAAAATTAAAAATTGTATACAAAATAATGGTTATTTGAAAAATTGAAACAAGCAGGCTAAAGCTTGCCTAATTAGCTATTATCGTGGAAAAAATTAGCAAGATCCAAAAAAGTTAATAACAATAACTCTTGTAAAACTTTGAATTTTGCAAAATTTCTCAAATTATATTTTTTTTATGGTTGTAACCTGATAAAGTGATTTGTGTTAAAAAAGTCTTGGCCGTCCAATTTTGGGTGGCCCACTTGAGAGATTTTCACTCAATAGAAAAGCATCAGCACATGTACCGATTAAATCAGCGCATCTGGTCATCCTAGCTAAAATGTACGTGTCTTATTTAAATTAATCACAAGTAGAAAGACTGGTTCATTCATTAAATTATTTTTGGTTGTAAAAGTTATACGTAGCTAAGCTTTATATCACAAGTCACATTTGTATTAAATGCATATAAAAAATAGATCAATTGCAAACTTATGGCGCACAGTGGTTCGGATCGCAAATCTAGCTGGAAGAAACTATTCAAACAAATACTCTTTGATGGATTTTTACACCACTTCTTATTTAGGGAATTTTTGGGTCGTTGATTACGAATCTGAAGTCACTTATCAAAAATTCAAAATGGCGGATCCAATATGGCGGTCGAAAACTGAAAAAAATACATTTCTATGAAACTGGGTATCTGGAGGTTTTCTGGGTCGCTGATTACGAATCTAAAGTCATTTACCAAAAATTCAAATTGGCGGATCCAACATGGCAAACGAAATATTTAAAAATCTTAACTCTTCACATATGAAAATGTTTTGTTCAGAGATTAT
>NW_023458892.1:10240-37856 GCF_013731165.1 Rhagoletis pomonella | reverse complement strand
CTGCTCTCAGAGAGCACTCTTCAACAAACCGACATATGCGAGCAGTGGAACCACATTTCCCGCTCATTAAGTACCGCCGCCGAAGGAGTAGTCGGATTTCAGCGAGCCCGAAAGAACAACTGGTACGATGAGGAGTGCCAGGAAGCTGCAGAGAAAAAAGATGCCGCCTACAGGGCCACGCTGCGATCGGGCGCAACGCGCGCTATGTGGGACCGCTATAGGGATCTGAAGAGGGAAGCGAGACGTATTTGCCGCAACAAGAAGAGAGAGGCAGAAATACGTGAGTGCGAAGAGCTTGAAATGCTGGCCGACAGGAGAAATGCCCGAAAATTTTACCAGAGAGTTAGGCGACTTACGGAAGGTTTAAAGACCGGGGTGCACTCCTGTAAGAACAATAATGGCGACCTAGTAACTGATGTCCACAGCGTACTTAAATTATGGAGGGAACACTTTTCCGCCCTACTAAATGGTAGCAGCACGGAAAGTTGTGGAGAAGAAGAACCCGAGCCCGCAGTCGATGATGACGGAGTCGACGTTCCACCGCCTGACTATGACGAGGTACGTATAGCAATAACGCGGCTGAAAAACAACAAAGCCGCTGGAGCTGACAGCCTACCAGCTGAGCTATTCAAGTACGGCGGCGAGGAGTTGATAAGGTGCATGCATCAACTCTTGTGCAGAATATGGTCAGATGAACGCATGCCCGATGACTGGAATTTAAGTGTGCTCTGCCTAATCCGCAAGAAAGGTGACCCCGCCATTCGCAGGGGTTACAAGGTCTTATCGAGCGTATTGTGTGAAATACTGAAGCCCACCGTCAATGAACTGATTGGACCTTATCAGTGTGGCTTTAGACCTGGCAAATTCACCATAAACCAGGTATTCACAATACGCCAAATCTTGGAAAAGACCCGCGAGAAAAGGATCGACACTCACCACCTATTTGTCGACTTTAAAGCCGCTTTTAACAGCACTAAAAGGAGTTGCCTATACGCCGCTATGTCTGAATTTGACATCCCCTCAAAACTCATACGGCTCTGTCAAATGACGTTGAGCAATACCACCAGCTCCGTCAGAATTGGAAAAGACCTCTCCGAGCCGTTCGCCACAAAACAGGGTTTCAGACAGGGCGACTCCCTTTCATGTGACTTCTTTAATCTGATGTTGCAGAAGATAATAAGAGCTGCAGAACTGAACCGCTCAGGAACAATTTACTACAAGAGCGTGCAATTGCTGGCTTATGCCGATGACATCGACATAATCGGTAATAAAAACCGCGAAGTCTGTTCTGCCTTTTCCAAGTTGGATAGGGAAGCAAAGCGCATGGGTCTGGTGGTAAACGAGGACAAGACGAAGTATCTCCTGTCATCAAACAAACAGTCAGCACATTCGCGCCTTGGCTCCCACGTCACTGTTGACAGTTACAATTTCGAGAAAGTAGAGAATTTCGTTTACTTGGGAACCAGCATTAACACCGATAATAATGTCAGCATTGAAATCCAACGTAGAATCACTCTTGCCAACAAGTGCTACTTTGGACTGAGTAGGCAATTCAGGAGTAAAGTCCTCTCTCGACGTACGAAAACCACGCTCTATAAGTCACTCATCATGCCCGTGCTGGTATATGGCGCAGAAGCATGGACAATGACAACATCCGATGAGGCGGCTCTTGGGTGTTTGAGAGAAAGATTTTGCGGAAGATTTACGGTCCTTTACGCGTTGGCGACGGCGAGTACCGCAAACGATGGAACGATGAGCTGTATGAGCTTTACAACGATATGGACATAGTGCAGCGAATTAAAATACAGCGGCTCCGCTGGCTTGGTCATGTCGTTCGAATGGACACCGACGCTCCAGCTCTGAAAGTATTCAACTCGGAACCCGCTGGTGGTAGCAGAGGAAGAGGGAGACCCCCACTGCGATGGAAAATCAGGTGGAGAAGGACTTGGCTTCACTTGGCGTTTCCAATTGGCGTCAGTTGGCACAGAGGAGAAACGACTGGCGTGCTTTGCTGAACTCGGCCAAAATCGCTTAGGCGGTTACAGCGCCAAAAAAGAAGAAGAAGAAGTTTTCCGTTTGTTTATTTAATATAAAATTTTGTAAAAATATCGTCACTACATACGAATAAAGGCGCGCTGGTGTTTTGACGGTGAAAAAAAGGGGTTTAAAAAATTTTGGGAAAAAAGATGCTTATAAAAAACTTTGGCGAAGTATGTTAAGAGTATCTGACGCTGAAATTTTTTATGCGTCTTTTTTCGCCGTCAACTTTTGAGCTCGCGCCTTTATTCGTGTCTAGTGACGATATAGCATATTCTACGGGTAAATGCAATTTAAAATTTTTTTACAAACTAAAACTTAAAAGAAAGTTTATTTTCCGTTTCTGGGCAGCATTTTATATGATTTTTTCGTTTTTCTCGAGAGCTGGAAACAGTTCTTAAAAAAGGGCAACATAGGAGTGTGCCATCCTAATGACCTGCAGTGAATAAGTTAATAATATTTTTAGAAAAATTTCTGATATGCAGTTTTGTAGCCCATTTAATTATAGTGTAATTAAGTGCAAGTTTGAAGTGACTCTAAGTAACAGCCCCGATTTTTCAAATTCATTTATTTTTTATTGACAGTGCTGCGCATTTTATTCCATATAAAAGTTTTGTCGAGCATACTTTGTATGAGAGAAAATGCGCAGCACTATCACCAAAAAAATTGTCAAAAATACAAAATACAGACACTTGGAACTGGCACTTTAGCCCATACGGGCAAAAGTGCCCACGTCTGTATTATAGAATAAGGATTGATATTCAATGTAAACGATTAACAAATCTGATCGAGAAGTAATAAATATTTCCATTTGTTTATAATTTTTTTTTAACAAAATTAAAAATTTTATACAAAATAATGGTTATTTGAAAAATTGAAACAAGCAGGCTAGAGCTTGCCTAATTAGCTATTATCGTGGAAAAAATTAGCAAGATACATGCTATGAATCAGTGGATAATAAATAATTACTAAATTCGTCAAAAAACGTTAATAACAATAACTCTAGTAAAACTTTGAATTTTGCAAAATTGCTCAAATTATATTTTTTTTATGGTTGTAACCTGATAGTGATTTGTGTTAAAAAAGTCTTGGACGTCCAGTTTTGGGTGGCCCACTTGAGAGATTTTCACTCAATAGAAAAACAACAGCACATGTACCGATTAAATCAGCGCATCTGGTCATCCTAGCTAAAATGTACGTGTCTTATTTAAATTAATCACAAGTAGAAAGTCTGGTTCATTATTTAAATCATATTTGGTTGTAAAAGTTATACGTAGCTAAGCTTTATATCACAAGTCACGTTTGTATTAAATGCATATAAAAAATAGATCGATTGCAAACTTATGGCGCACAGTGGTTCGGATCGCAAATCTAGCTGTACGAAACTATTCAAACAAATACTCTTTGATGGATTTTAACACCACTTCTTATTTAGGGAATTTTTGGGTCGTTAATTACGAATCTGAAGTCACTTATCAAAAATTCAAAATGGCGGATCCAATATGGCGGACGAAAACACAAAAAAATACATTTCTATGAAACTGGGTATCTGGAGGTTTTCTGGGTCGCTGATTACGAATCTAAAGTCATTTACCAAAAATTCAAATTGGCGGATCAAACATGGCAAACGAAATATTTAAAAAATCTTAACTCTTCACATATGAAAATGTTTTGTTCAGAGATTATACTTAAAACGATTACAAATTTGTTAAAAGTTTAATAAAAATATTTCGCTTTATATTTTGATTTTTATTCTCAGTTCACAATAACAAAGACTTAGTACATTTTAAAATAATTTAATAGAACTGCTAATTCTCTAATAAAAATAGTCCCTATCATAACTATGCGACACCCACATATTGACAAGTTTTGACTATTTATTTTATTATTATTTAATGTTTATTACTTTTTTCATAAAAATGTAGTTTGTTCGTTATCAAAGAAATTGTGTAAATCCAGGATTCAAAGTTTTTGCAATATTTGGAAAAAAACTCAACAAACTTTCACAAAAATTTCGATGTCTTTAATTAGGTTTCTTAGAAAGATATTGAGTATGCAGTTTTCTAGCCCATACAACTTAAGTAAAATAAAGTGCAAGTTTTAATTACCTAGGGCTTTTTGTTGATTTTTGGCTTTTTTTGTTGTTGAAGGTGTTGCTCATATTCTCCATATAAAAAAATCATCGAACATACTTCGTATGGAAGAAAATAACTGACATCGTCTGCAAAAAAATTGCCAAAAATCAACGAAAAGCCCTAGGTACTTCAAATTTGTACTTTATTTTACTAAAATTGAATGGGCTACAAAACTGCTTACTCAATATCTTTCTAAGAAATCTAATTAAAAACATCGAAATTTTTGCGAAAGTTTGCTAGTTTGTACTTTATTTTACTAAAATTGAATGGGCTACAAAACTGCATACTCAATATCTTTCTAAGAAATCTAATTAAAAACATCAAAATTTTTGCGAAAGTTTGCTAGTTTTTTTTTCAAATATTGCACAAAGTTTGAAGCTTGTATTGATATGGATTTTGTTAAAGACTTAAATTTAAGAACACAGCAAGAAAGAAATAAATTTCAGAAAAAAATTTTATAACAGCGCTTAAAGATTTGCATGCCTGTTGTATAATTTTTTAATATCAGAAAGCAGAAGATTCGCGAGTTACTATTTGTTTTTTTTTTTTACTCTTACTTTTTTACTCTTTTCTTCGGGCTTCGAACCGAACCACGGACCAACCCATTTTTATTTTGAAATTCCAAAATCGAACCGAAAACCACTCAAAAAAATGGTGCGGTTCGGTTCAAAATCAATTTTTTTAAAACTGCAAACATTTTTGAGTTTAATGGCATCTCCGTGAGTTATAATTTCATCCATATAAAAAATGCTTGAAAATGCTTTTCATATGGAAGAAACTGCACATCACCGACAGCAAAAAAAAAAAAAAAATCGAATTTTAAGATATGTTATTCAAACTGGCACTTATCATTTTATATTAGTTTTTTAGTTCTAATTAGAAAGTTTGAAACTACTTATAATGAAATCTTTTTGAAGTTTGTATATTTTTTCTAATTTTCGTACAAAGTTTGATTATTTGTTGTTGTTATATAACGAGCTATACTTTTATAAAACAAGTAATGAACATTAAACCAACAAAAGAAAAATAGTCCAATATCGAACTCTTTATATTTTGTCCTAGTGTAAGCTCCATCCTACCAAAAATGAGCGTTTCAACATCAAGCCACCATATTGACAACACTCACAACTTGTCCAAACCTTAATTTATTAAAATTTTTCTAATTTCGCCTTGATCGCATTGATTTTAAATATTTTTTTTTGTTGAAGAAAGTCCATGAAAAAAATTACCAAAAATTAACATAAACCTTAAAAATTTTTTCTAGAAATTCTTACTAAAAGTGTTTGCAATAATTATTGCTCAAGGTTTTAAACTTCGATTTATTCGGTTTTTGTTAGACGATGAACTATACTTAAAAAAATAAACATTAAATAACAAACAAAATAGCCATAATTGTTAAAATGTCGCGTCCCTTTTTATTTTCCCACCACTATAAATGTGGATACATATTTGCATTTGGTCTCAATAACAAAGCCTTTTGTTTTTATATACATAGATTTGTTATAATAATAATAATAATAGATTGGCGCTTACACATATGTTAGTGTTTGGCCGAGCTTCTCCTCCGATTTGTGGCGTGCGCCTTGATGTTGTCACACAAAGCGGAGGGACCTACAGAAATACACTCGGAGATTTGCCATTGCCTGTCGAGGGACGACCGCTGTTAAGAAAAAACCTTTTTTTTATATTTTTTGCGATGTTGCTTTGACCAGGGTCTGAACCCAGGTGCTGCGGCGTGGAAGCGCGCACTGCTTACCACTACAGCACAGCGGCCGATGGATAAGCTTTTCCTAAGTGGTTCGAACCACTGAACCGAACTGCACCATTTTTCGGAGTGGTTTGAAGCCCTGCTCTTACATAACTAAAGTTTATACAACAAGTAGTTTTCTGTTTTAAAACCGAACCACAAGCCCCTCCCCGCCACCCCCAATAACCCCCTGGATCCCCCACTGATCTTATATTTATATTCAGATACCCTAAAGCTCTTACATAGTTGTCAAATAAAGTTTACAATAGTATAAATTCCTGTTAATAATTACTTTTGAATTTTGAGATTTAACATACCGTCACTAAAATATAAATATCTAAGCCAATTGGTTAGACTTGGTTATCGAACTTACCCTCTGCTTTTGCGAAGGTGTAAAGAGTAATATGCAAGTGGTTTTATAACGGCCTTCGGCGGCCTTTACTTTTCCTACTCTTTAATTTATTTTTTTAATTAATCAAAACGACGAATTTTCAGTATACATTTGCTTATTGTTATGACCTTTGAACTTATAGTGGAATAAATTGGTTTATAAAATCAATTTGCAGTTATTCAAAGATTTGTGAGTTCAATTAGCAATCCTTTAAGTTAAATTTCAGTTTTTAAAATAGAGTTCTGAAATAGACGGCGTTGGTTTACCTTTGTTTTTGTTTCCATTATGTTTATTGCTTTAATAAATGCAATTTCTATTTGAATATATTGTCAGGAATATATTCCAAATACAATTAGGTATTTTAAAAACAAATAAAATGTTGACTTTCGTCTAGCTAGGTCTGCAATCCGAACCACTGTGTGGCGTTTTCTTTTCTATTGTAAAATTTTTAGTTCTTATATCGCACACTGGCCGGAATTGGATTTTTTTGGCATAAATTCAAGATTCTTATAGCAATATATTCTTGACATGAGTTATTTTTATAAAAGTACATATGTCAACTAAGAAAATTTCGTTTCAGTGCGCTTTCAAAGCGATATGTATGACCAGCTTTTATTTTGTCAGAATTGGTGCAAAATTATTAGTCAATTGTGATGAGCTTGTGAAAGGTTGTGTTAACATAAATAAACAAAATTATACATATATGGAAAATAAAGGTCAAGGCGAAGTAGGCGAAATCTATGTATCCTCCTTACATATACTACGTTTATACGCACGTCTTATTTGCAAATAACAATTTGCAAAATGGTAAACTTTGTAAGTAACTAAATCACGCAAATAAGTATTGATTAGCGATACTATTTGCAAATAAGCGCAAGACGCCACCATTCTTAGGTTTATTTTCTTTTTCGATGTTCATCTTATTGCCTTTTTATAATCAAGACGTTGCCATTTTTAATTTTATTTTCTTTTTCGATGGTCATATTATTGCCTTTTTATAATCAGACAATACTAAATAAAAATTTTTCACCGTCCAATAAATAGTGAGTTAGGTGTTTGCAAATTATTTTTATTTGCAAATAGCTTACGTATAAACGTGGTAATAGAATAAAGCAAATTCGGAATTTTTTCACCACGTTAATCTTGAAAACTACTGAACGGATTTGTGAACATTTTTTAATAGAGGTATTATCTTTAGGCCTGAGAATTTCTGACATCTGTCTAAAAAATTATTAAATCCGCACCGTTCGTTGGATTACAGAAAATGAGGTATCAAATGAAGGTGTATTATCTATTTAGTCGACTAAAAATGAGATGCAAAGTGAAAGTATACGGCCCTCGGATGTGCAATAAGTTTTTTTTTTTTTTTAATTACTACCTTACATATACATATGAATTATTTGTGAATGACATCAGATTTGCACAGTTCATTCAGTTTACAAAAAATAAGGTGTCAAGACCTTGGCCTATAGATGTGTTTATTTTTTCGTAAGGGTTCTCCCTGTTTGAAAATTCGACACGAAAAAGTTCTAAGAAGTCTTTAGTTTGAATATTTAAGCTATTACACATAAGGGGTTTGAAGGAGATTGGTACCAATCGAAATACGTTTGAAAGGCTTTATTCAGAACTATATTTAGTATGGTTGCCACTTGTTAAAACAAGCAAATTCAACTTGAATTGTGGCGATTAGATAATTAAAATATGTATCACGATGTGGGTGCCACACTAAAAGGGTTTAAGCAAGTTTTAAAAAGGTTTTGAAAAAGGTTACCGTTCAAAAGCAACGTTATATATGTGGAGAGTGGAAGACGGGACGTACGGGTTATCTGATCGGCCCATAAGTTTTGCCATAACTTGGTATTAGCATGAACATATGTACCAAGTTTCAAAATGATTACTTCCCAGCAAAAAATCGGTAATCGCTTTTAGTGGTAACGTGTTCTAGAAGGCATAGCGTTGTAATGCCTTCGAATTTTTTCACTTCTTTTAGGCATTGTAGGTAATGCAAAGTAGAATGTCATACAATATTTTATTTATTTCGCTTCTTTGTTTCATTTTGGGGAATGCAAAGTAGAATGTCCTATAATATTTCTTTCTTAATTCGCTTCTTTGCTTCATTTCAGGGAATGCAAAGTAGAATGTCCTACAACATTTTATTTTTTTCGCTTATTTGCTTCATTTCAGGGCATGCAAAGTAGAATGACCTACAATATTTTTTTTTTTATTTCGCTTCTTTGCTTCATTTCGGGGAATGCAAAGTAGAATGCTGCATCGTAGCCAGCTGAAAAATAGAATGAATATCCAAAAAATCTTTTTCTACCGTTAGTTTCCGTGGAAATTTGTTTCGCATAAAAATCATGTTTTGCTTTGTTCAATTTGCAGCGAAGTTGAAGTCAGTCAATGAAGTGAAGTACATGAGTGAGGAAGTACAATTTTAAGCTTAATTAAATATGCATGTATGTACATACCGATTTTTAAGTAAAATCTAAATACCCAAATACATACATATGTATGTATTAAAACTGATTTATACAAATTTTAATTATTTTTAATCTTTAACACATTTTCTGATTTAATATATGTAAATAAGTATGTACTCATCTGGGCATTCTACATTAGTTTCTCTGTAAGGCATTCTTTGTTCGCTTCTCTGGATTCTGTTTATCCATGCGTTCTCCCTTCGTTTGAAGGTAATGCTGCGGGTAAGGGCTTACCGCCAATGACATGCCCATGTTAAAATAATGCCTTCCTGAAGCGAAAGGGTAAGCGATTCCCATCGCCTAGCTCGTTTCCACTTTCGCTTCTGTGGTAATCGTGTTTTTTGCTGGGTTTCTTTTTAGTATTATGCCAAAAAAAATAAAATTCTGGCCAGTGTGTATTGTAGCATTTGCATTAGGTTACTTAGGTTAGTAGAAATTATTGCATTATTATTTTGCTTAGTCGGAAGGCAATATTTTGAGAAATGAACACGTAAACCTTTGAAAGGGAAAGAAACACGCCATTAATTTATTTTGGTGTCCATATAGTCGAAACGTTACTGTTGCTATTGACCTGCTCACTATCTCATTATATCGTGCTTATACAGAAATTTAATACGCCTCAGAGACTCTTAACTAGCACTTCAGCTTTAGCGGGTGCGCAAATACCGTCTTTCTCTGCAAGCAAAGTTCCCGCAATTACCGTATGTACGCAAAAATTTATCGAGGTTCGTGGTGTTACGGAAGAGGATTTTCCCATGTGTCTATGTATGTGTGCTAGGCTCATTTTTGCCACACTACTTGACCCAAGATCACGGTTGCTAATCGTTATTAAAATAACCAACCAAAATTTGAAGAAAAAACAACCAAATTGAAAAAAACCAAAGTTTTTATCCAGTTATCTATTACAAAAAGCAAAACTTATTATAAAAAACAAAAATTCAAAACTTTTATGGAGCTTGTGGCCCGGTTTTTTTTAATGAAAATTTTTTGGAAAAACAACATTAATTTACATTTCGGTAGAAGTTATAGCTGCTATTTCGGAAAACAAAAATTATTGACATACTTGTGCCAGTGTTGCCATTTTTTGATTTTCAAAAAGCACCAAAAACTTGGAAAAAAAGCGTTTTACCACACTAAAAGCACCAAATTTTTTTGAATCAAGGGATGCTTTTTTCATAACATAATACCGAAGTACTGCACATTAAATCTGATATATCTCAAGAAAGAAAATCGAATCGCAACAAACGAAAATGATGCCCTAATTAGAAATGAGCAAATAATTTGATGTTTTCATTATATAACCTCAAATATCGCTAAAAACCGTGTGTTTGGCACTTTGGGGTTAGGATATCTCAAAATTCTAGTGCAAGAGCAATTGTGAGGCCAGATTTGGATTCAGCACCAAGAAACGATGTGTTTTACTCAGGTGGTAAAAAAAAACAAAATCTGTACAAATTATTAGAAAAGAAAAAAATAAATACTGAACTTACTTGCGTACTAGCATTTTCAACGCGAATAGAATTTAACAAGGTGGGTTTGCAGCTTCAGCTTTTTATCAATCATGGTTGTATTTTAGTCCATTTAAATTTGTAGATTCTTATAAATTCAGTGCTGCCACAGCTTTAAATATTTCAAATTATTTCAGGCTTTAACTATCTCGAAGTAATTTTAGTTCAGAAAAAAGCACTAAAAAAGGCACTAGGCACTAAATAACTATTTTTGGCGTTTTAATTTTCAAAAAGCACTAAATCTAGTGCCTAAAGCACCAAGTTTATATGTGCATATAAAACATGTTACTTTGAAACAAGTAAGGGAGTCTAAGTTCTGGTGGAGCCGAACATTAAATACCCGGCGCAAGTATTAAATATATGTTTTGCACCTTTCCGAAAGCTACCGCTACACGGTAAGCCGGGGTGTATCAATTTTGAGTAAATTAGCGTCCTTAAATTTGGAAATATCGAAGTTTCAAGCATTTCTGAAATTTGCCGTTATATGGAAAGCGGCCGTAATTTTAGTCCGATTTCAATAATTTTCAACGTTTTGCTTTTATGTGTGTATAACCATACCGAGTTTGGTACAAATTGGTAGAACGGCTACCGATATACATATATGTGATCATAAGAGGGCGGTGCCACGCCCATTTTCCAAAATTTTATCATAAGCGTATTTCTTGGTAAAGAATTGTTGCATCAATTTTGAACAAATTAGCTTTAATATTTACTAATTTATCGAAGATTTTGTATTTCTCTAAATTGCCGTTATATGTCCGATTTTAAAAAGTTTCGGCCATTTGGTATGCTGTACCAAGGCCAAAAACTGTGCGAAGTTTGGAAGAAATTGGTGCAGCGGTTACCAAGATATACACATATAACCATAAGTGGGCGTGGCTATACCCATTTTCCAAAAATTTATAATATTCTTGTTTTTCGTCTAAAATTTATTGTAAATATCAATTTTGACTGAATAATCTTCAGTAGTTACTAAAATCTCGCAGTTTTCGTATTTCTGAAAATTACCGTTATATGGGAAGTGGGAGTGGTTACAGTCCGATTTCGCCCATTTTCAATACCAACCTACCTTGGATAAATGGAAACCTACATACCAAATTTCGTAGAGATATCTCAATTTTTGCTCGAATTATCGTCTACACGGACGGACGGACAGACATGGCTTAATCGACTTCTCTATTCATTCTGAGCATTTATGTATACACTAGATTGTACCCGTGGGTTTCACCCCGCGCTTTTATACAAATATGAAAAATAATTTAATGATGTTAGATTTTATTTCTGTGCCCATTTCGTTATAGCTCGTTATTTTTTAAGCGAGTTAAGGTATTTAGGCCGTTTAAAACTATGAAATTATAAAATCTCGTCTGCGCGCTAGGCATACAAAAGATATCAATCCCTCTAAGTTTACCTTAAAATGGTTCAAGGTATACGACGCGTGAACGTGTAACCTTTTTGGAGGTGCCACGGCGGGTTTTAATATTTCCAACTCAAATTTAGTAACCTGGCCTTGATAAAATACCACTTCTCATTACTGTAGCAAATGCCTCAAGAGAGCTTTAGATTATAAGGCCAAACCCGGCTCTCCCTTTTCCATTTAATGAAATCTATTCTGTCAGTACGGCACTTATAAAATAAATCTCCATAACAAATTTAAAATACTTCGAGAGATTTTCTATCCTTCCAGAGATATGTATTAAGAAGTTTTTAGTATGTAGCGACATGCCTCCTTTTTTAATAACTCACACTTTTCCATGAGCAATTGATACATTTTGTATACACAACTCCATACCAAGTTCCAGTATCTTCCACAAACACTTCCAGGGATATGTGGCAAGAAAAAGTCAATTTGTACAGGACGTGTTACGTCCCCTTTTCTATAACCCTAATCTTCTTCCATGAATTTCGAATTGATTTTACATACCCCAGTACCAAGTCTCAGTACCATGAACACTTATGCAGATATGCAGTATAAAACAGTAAATTTGTACAGGAGGTACCATGTCTCCTTTTCGAATAACGCAAATTTTTCTCCATGAATATGGAATTAATTTTGTATACACATCTCGGTGCCAAGTTCCAGTCCTCTGCAATAAACACCTCCAGAGATATGCAGCATAGAAAAATCAATTTGCATGGGAGTTGCCACACCACCTTTTCCTATAACTCTCATTTTTCTCCATGAGTATGGTATTAGTTTCACATACATACATACATATGTATTTCCATACCATATTCCATATTGAGTGCTTTACCCCAAACATTTGAAGAGATATGCAATATGAAACTTTAAGTCAGTATGGGAGGTGCTACGCCTCTTATCCAAAAACGTCCATTTTTCTCCGTCAATATGAACATGATTTCACACAGTGTTGGCAAACTGTTAAACTGATTAACGATTAAAAATTAACGATTAAAATGTTAATCGCGTTTGACGATTAAAATTAATGAGTCGTAATCAACTGTACGATTAATGATAACATTTTTTAATCGTTAATCGCTGGCCGCGATTACGTTTAATTAATTTAAAACATTAAATCTGATTAATTTGTCTAGTTTTTCCACCAGTTATAGTAATTATTTTGTGTTTTACGCTTATAAAAAGCACATAATATAAAAAAATTATAATTATTGTTATTAGTAATACATAAACTGGGAACTTTTACAAATCTAGTTTGTAAAACGTTTGTTGGTATATATCTTAATGAAAGTGCACACCAAATTGCTTAGATTGATGAGGAAGGCCGACTTAGCCATACCGGATTAACTTCCTTTGTGTGCACAGGGAAATTCCAGCATAACTTATTTAATCACCAAACCTACTTGATCAAATGAAGAGTTAACGATTAAAAATTAATTTTTTAATCGCGGTTACGATTATCTGTTTAGTCAGATTAAAATTAATCATGATTAACTGTAATCAGATTGAATTAATCGAATTAACTAACTGATTAAAACATCAATCGATTAATGCCATCATTGATTTCACATACATCATATCACTATACCAAGTTTCAGTTCTCTCCCACAAATACTTCCAGAGATATGTATGTAATATTAAAATTCCAATTTGCGTGGGAGGGGCCTTGAGTTATCGGATTTACTTTCAGTCTAAGACCATCCTTCCGAAATCTGTAGTAAGTGTACTAAATTTCGTTCTGATCGGAAAACCGGTTAAGGAAGTAGCCTATTTTTCAATCCAGGTCATAAACCATCTTTGAACAAAAATTCATTTTCAAACAGGTGGCAAGTCTTAAAAAAGTAGCCTATTTTCCAGTCTAGGTCATAAGCTATCTGTGTGCAAATCAGTTCAGTCATTTAAGCGTATTAATTTAATTAAACTTCCTAATACGTGATAACACTTAAAATAGTAGCCTATTTTCTAACATAGGTCATAAGTTACTCTGTGCGATACGTCATGCAAATCTGTTCAGTCGTTTCCGCGTATTAATTTAATTAAAACTTTTTAACAGGTGGCAACTCTTCCAAAAAATTAGCCTATTTGCAACTGTAGGTCATAAGCTATCTGCTTGCAAAATTTCATCCAAATCCGTTCAGACTTTTCCGCGTATTAATTTAATTAAACTTTTTTAGCAGGTGATAACTCTTAGAAAAAGTAGCCTATTTTTCAACCTAGCTCATAAGCTATCTGTGTGTTTTCCATGCAAATCAGTTCACTCATTTCCGCGAATTAATTAAATTAAACATTTCTAACAGGTGGCAACTCTTAACTTTCTAACCTAGGTCATAAGCTATCTATGTGCAAATTTTCATGCAAATCCATTCAGTCGTTCCCGCATATTAAATAAATTAAACTTTTTTAACAGGTGGCAATTCTTAAAAAGATAGCCTATTAACCAACCTGGCCCATAAGCTATCTGCATACCAATATTCATGCAAATCCGTTCAGTCGTTCCGCGTGGTGATTTCCCAAACATCCAAACATACAAACTTTCACATTTATAATATTAGTAAGAAATATTAACGGTGGATGTCAAATGAAAGAGCTTCAAGAAATACCCAGTTTGACAATTTAGAACATTTTTTATGTGTTTGAGGGTTGCCCAGTTTAAAGGGCTAAACTAAAATTATTTAATAAGTTAAATGAATTACTAACCGATGGTTATGAATGGAAATGGGTTTAAAATCCTTTATTTAAGAACAATATTTAGGAGGGTTGCCACATGTTTAAAAAATAATTTCCACTTAATTCATCAGTTACTTGAAATATTTATAACAATGTCATACGAAAAATATTTAAGGAAATTTTAGTTCGAAAATAATTTTTAAGAGGGTTGCCGCCTGTTTTGAAAGGTGTATTTCGTTTAATTATACATAAGTTACATGAAATTTTAATATATGGTTATGAAAAGAACGAGTGTTAAGAAATATTTCAATTGAAAATTTGTTTTTTTTTTGTTGAAATTAAGCTCAAATTATTTAATAAGTTAAATGGATTGTCAAAAGATGGGTATCAACCGAAATTGGTTTGAAAATAGTTTATTTCTACACTGTATTTAAGAGAGTTGCCATGTGCTTAAAAAATTAAATTCAACTTAATTCATCAGTTAATTAAGCCAGGCGAAAGATTTTACTTTGAAAGTACTTTTAAGGGGGTTGCCACCCGCCGAATTTATTTTACTTATACGAAAGTACCATATATAAAATATCGAAGTATTAGTGTCAAACGAAAGAGTTTTAAGAAAACTACAGGCTGATAATATTTTTAGTTAGAGTTCCCATCTATTTTTTATAAGGTCATCATCATTTAATCATTAGGAATATTTTTAGAGGTTTTTGAATAGGGTTTTACTTGTTTAATAAATTTAATTAAAAGTTGGCGTTTTGGCGCCATGCGGGTTCGCAAGTTGTTATTAATTAACTACCTATTACAGTAAATCACCAGGATTCCTTAGATATATACATAAATTCATGGTAAAATTACACAGTATTCCAATTACGGAGTGGAAATGCACCGAAAGATAGGTATTATGACATTTTTACACACATATATGTATGTACCTATACATGGGCGTAGCCAGGTAGGGGGAGGGGGGGGCCCGGGCCCCCCTAACTTCCAAATTTTTGCCTAGATATTCAAAAATAGTACCACGAAATGCTTGCTTGATAATTTCGGCCCCCTTAACTTTCAAGGTTTTTCCTATATATATACTGTATAACAAATTATACTCCCAACGCTAACAAAATAATTAGTAAATTAATTTAAAAAGTGGATATGTGGATCATCCGGTTCTGTATCAAGTTATTCTCTCTAACTTCAAAGCACTTCCACTTAAAAAGGGTAAAAACCTGGCTGCAGTCGACAATGAGCAAAAATAGTTCAATTGTTTATTACTTTGTCTTTAGGTTTGTGTCTTTTCTAAGCGTACAACGAAAGTTTTGTATCACATAACCAATCTGAGATTATTGATAAAACTATAGACTATAGAGGTTGGGTGAACAGCCAAGATGTTTACTTCTTAAGTGTGACAAAACAAAATCAAGTAATATATTTAGCATAAATGAATACACCAGCATAAAAAATCTGCATACTCATAATGTTCAATACGTCCTCATATTTACACATACCTATGTATATAATTTAAGATATTTCGCTGCAAAGCAATGGTTATAAGTTGTTAGTTTACCTTGCAAAATTGTGGAGAAATATTACAGAGTATACGGAAAAAAGTTTATTTTTCTAATTTTTTATTTTGAATAGCGTCTGGCTATTTGGTTTACTGTACAGGTATGTAGGGCTATGAATTTACAAAAAAACATCAGGGTTTAGTTGAGATATTCGCTTTTGACCACTATGTTTTCTACATTTTCCAGTACTGCCATTCAACTGGGAGTGGCCCGCGTGCGATGGGTTTGGGTCCCGCCACGTTAAAACCCTGCCCAATGAAAAAAAAACACATGCCTCGGATGATACCGCCTTCTTTTGATGACGATCTCGGCAAACATAGGAAGGACTATGATTTTAGGGTATGCACTTGGAATATCCGAACACTTATTCGGGATGGTGCCTCTGCCCGGCTGGTTGATGTCCTAGAGAAAATAAAGGCTGACATCACCGCCACCTACGAAATGCGATGGACGCGGCGAGGAAGGTAAGCTGGCGCCTTGCGACGTCTACTACAGTTGCCACGTAAAGGAGTGCAATTCCGTGTTGGATTTGTGGTGGAAGGGAGACCGGCATTCACTCGAGCGGACGAAAGTCTAGCCACAATCCTCATCCAAGCGAGATTCTTCAACATCTCATTCATATGTGGCAATGCCCCGATGGAAGAGAGGGATGAGGCATCCAAGGCTCTCTGAGCTTAGAGCGTACATATTAGCTGAGGGTGATCGACTTCTCCGGAAACTTGGCAGTATGTATTACTGGGTTCTAGCATAAAAAGATCCATCAAGCTACATAGATGTTTCCACATCGAAAAACGGGAAACCAAATCGAGCATGTTGTGATAGATGGAAGGCTTGCTTCCATGTTTTAGATATACATGCGTACACTCCGAGGGCCAAACATCGACTCGCACTACTATATTGATGCATCCACTATACGACCCAACCTCGGAGCAGCAAAAAAGGGCCCCAACAATGCAAGGAAAGTTCAACGTCGAAAAGCTGCAATCAAAACAGACTGCCAATAGATTCGGCGCTCGACACTCACACCTGCTGTGAAAGAGCACTCTTCAACAAATCGACTTGCGCGATCAGTGGAACCACATTTCCCGCTCATTACTGGTACGATAACGAGTGTGAGAAAATGCCTGAAATGCTGTCCGTCAGAAAAAACACCCGAAATTTTTAGCAGAGAGTTGAGCGACTTACGGAAGGTTTCAAGATTCTTGTAGGAACATGGCGACCTAGTGACCGATGTCCAGAACGTACTCAGATTATGGAGGGAACACTTTTCGACCCTTTTGAATGGCAGAAGCACTGAAAGCAGGGAGAAGATGAACCCGAGGTCCCAGTCGATGACGATGGAGTCGATATCCCAGCGCCTGACTATGACGAAAAGTGCCTAAGCTGCTTGAGCTGACGGCCTGTCAGCTGAGCTATTTAATTACGATGGCAAGGAGGTAATAAGGTGCATGCCCGACGACTGGAATTTAAGTGCGCTCTGCCCAATCCACAAGAAAGGCGACCCCGCCATGCGTACCAACTACCGCGGGACTAGCCTTTTAAGCATAGGTTGCAAGGCCTTATCGAATGTATTGTCTACCATAGACCAGGTATTCACAATACGCCAAATTTTGGAAAATACCCGCGAGAAAAGGATCGGCACTCACCACCCATTTGTCGACTTTAAAGCCGCAATGTCTGAATTTGGCATCCCCTCAAAACTCATACGGCTGTGAAAAATTACGTTGAGCAATACCACCAGGGCGACTATCTTTCATGTGACTTCTTTAACCTGATGTTGGAGAAGATAATAAGATCTGCAGAACTGAACAGCTCAGGAACAATTTACTACAAGAGCGTACAATTCCTGGCTTATGCCGATAACACTGACATCATCGGTAAGAAAAACCGCGAAGTCTGTCCTGGCTTTTCCAAGTTGGACAAGGAAGCAAAGCGAATGGGTCTGGTGGTAAAAGAGGACAAGACGACGTATCTGCTGTCATCAAACAAACAATCAGCACATTCGCGCCTTGGCACCCACGTCACTGTTGATAGTTACAATTTCGAGAAAGTAGAGAATTTCGTTCACTTGGGAACCAGCATTAACACCGATAACAAAGCCAACAAGTACTGCTTTGGACTGAGTAGGCAATTCAGGAGTAATGTCCTCTCTCGACACTATAAGTCACTCATCATGCCCATGCAGCGGCTCAACTGGCTTGACCAAGTCGTTCGAATGCACACCTGAGCCACACCTCTGAAGGTATTCTGGCTTCACTTGGCATTTCCAATTGGCGTTAGTTGGCCAAAATCGCATTGGCGGTTACAGCGCCAAATAAGAATAATCTTATCAGTCGCACAGTGTTATAATCCCGACGAAATCCTTGACGGTGGTGCCGGGAGAGGAATGGTACATGACGGTAGGAAGTTTAGTTTGGGTTAAAGTCTCACACTGACGGGGTTAGACTTTCGATGCTTCCTCCTCGTAAAATAAACATGCTCAGTAATAAGTTAACAATTTAAATCGACGAATAGTTTTATATCAACTTTTGTGAACTTCTGTTTATTGGTTTTTTGTACAACATATTTACCTCTATCGGTTACAATAATTTTAAGCTAAAATAAACAATTTTTTAGTAAGTAAGTTATTGGTTTTTAATTTTTTTTTTGTATTGGCCCCTTCCCTAAATTTCGTTCTGGCTACGTTCATGTACCTATATGCGAGATGGCAGTGAGACATTTTGAGCAGTTTCGCCTACTCTGTTCATTGATTATTTTTCGATAGATTTTATATAAAAGTCTAATTCAGAATTTAATAAACACAATATATGTACCAAAATCGGCATTTCAAACTTTGTACAAAAATTATAAAAATTCAGCAGCTTTTCACAACAACAAAATTTGAATTCAGAATTTTGTGGGAGATTCCAAGTTTTCAATTTTATGCATTTTTTCCATATAGGGTGTTCAAATTTTTTTTTAATGGATGAAAATGTATGACACCGCAAGGAAAAAAATATCAAAAATCCTTGGGATATTGCAGAAACTTGCACTTTTATTTAATGGACTAAAAACTGCAAGCATGTATCTTTCTTCTTCTGAATTAAAAGCTTGTTGCTGCGAAAACTTACTTTTTGTACTGCGTACTCACAATTCTATTCAGCGGTTTGTAAATATTTCTCACGGCCCTTATTTTAATTGTTTAGTGCTTTTAATTTTCACTTTTTGTATTTTTTTTATCTATAATGTGGTATGTGATTTTTTGTTGTATAGTGGCATTTTATTCTAAATTTCTGTATCTTATGATTGTGCCAAAACAGGATGAATTGTGCCAAAAGTGCCTCTGTGAATGAAAGTGCCAAAAATGGCACTATGATACCTACTTTTCCATCACTGTTTGATACCAAACTTGTTTAATTTGGACAAGCGGTTTGTTTATTATCCGAAAGGACTTTTATTTCGGAATAAAAAAATATTTGGCCAAGCTTAACTCGTAAAAAAAACAGCTGTTATTTTCGGTACCTTCAATATACGCATTCGCAAAAGATCCGCATTGATTATTGCGAATGCGAAATCGAATGTTAAAATTAATGCGGAAGCTCCGCGGTTGCGAATGCGGATGCGAATATTCGCAACAACCCTGATACATACATACACGTGTAATCATAAATGGACACATTAAAATCAAGTAAAAGTGCAATTAAATGTACCCATAAATGCAAATGTACAAATGTATGTATCTACATTAATATTACTTAATCATGTCTGCGAATGCACATTTTCAGTCATCTGCAAGTGGAAAAAATGAGAAACATGATGGAAATTATCAGCTACTTGGAAGCATTTTGTACTTAGTCATGTCTGCGTATGCACATTTGCAGTCATCTGCAAGTGGAAATTGAGAAATATGATGAAAATTATCAGCTACTTGGAAGCATTTTGTAATTTTATGTATTTCTTATACGGCCGGAGATGTAGGAAATCTGATCTCAATTTCGACATGCTGTGGCACGAATGCACACTCATTGCATATACATAAACGTATGCAGGGGCCCAGTGTTTTTACTGTCAGCTGAAATTTTCTTAGGTTTTTTTTCTTTACATACATACCGTGGTTGAAAAAATTATAGCCGCACCACATATCTACAAGCTTTCACAACTTATTTTTTGAAGTGAAACTTCTTAGGCGGCGCTATCGCAAAAATGTAGAGCGAAATTTTTAAAACTGAAAATGTTGCATGAGTAAAAAGGAAGATTCAGTATCCATGCAAAAAACTGTGCGACTAATATCTAAAGAGAGTGTTCCGAGATTACTCTCAATCGGGTACAATTGGGCATTAATTAGTCCCAACTAGTCTCATACGGGTACTAATAGAGTTTAATAAGTCTCGACTCATCCCTTATGGGTATAATTGGAGATCAATTAGTCCCCAACTCATCTCTAACGGGTACTATTAACGATTTAATGATATGTACGCACTTAGTCAATGAAATTTTATGTGCGGCGTTGGCACACAGAGAGAGTATTCGCTTAACAAAACTGAGCACCCCGGTTCGAATCTCAGCTGGCTCAAATTTTAATTTTAATTTTTTAAAAGTGACTAGTCGCTTTTTATACCCGTTTGGGTATAAAGGTGAACAATTAGCCTCTTCATAGGATATGCTCGAACAAAAGCGATCAGTTCATTCCATATAAAGAGATCAAAAGTGGTATTAGTCGCATGCTCCTTTGCGATTGTCCCGGAGTCATCCCGGATTAGTCCCATTTTTTGCAGGGATAGAACAGAGATTGGCAAACTAACACTATCCCACACATGCGCTTTTGTGCGAGGCAGCTAAGTCTTCCGCAACAGCCAGAGCTCGGACTATACCACAATTGTGAAAGAGATTCCATAGACCAGTAAAATTATACTTTTTCTTAAAAAAATGTGTAACAGCAATTTTTTGATGCAGTTTAATTCTACATAACACGTATGTAGATCATGAATACACAGTCTTGTATTTTTCATTTGGCAACATTCCGCCATCTTGGATTTAATGAAATGAGTTTTACGGCGCATCCCGTACATCGCTATGTTTATCGTGTTCCTGGCCGTGATCTAAGCGTCGCACAAAAAAAATTTTGGTACAAAAGTTGTGGAGAATGAAATGAGGAAGAATTTCGGTCAAAACGAAAGAAGCGTTCTGTCCTTTGGGAAAAGGTGCACCGGGAGAAGAAAGAAGTAGCACCAAGACTTCCATTTTCGCGCGATGACGTGACTGGGAAGTTTTTAAACTTCATGGTCACATATAAGCGGGGTCTGCATTGAGCAGCGGAACGATCAACAACCGAGTGCATAGTGCTGATAGTTTCCAACACCTCAATTATAATAGACTATTCGCAAGCATTTGCAAAAAAGAACAATGAAAAGTATATGTGTATACCTGTACAAAAAAAAAGAGTAAAAACATATCACTGAGAGGTAGTTGTGGGTGACCCCCTCAATGCACCTTGCAGTAAATCGACTATGAGTACAATGGATGTAAGTCAAGTGAACCAAATAGAATAGCAGACTGTGACAACACGTGCCCAACCAGCCAAAAGAAGTAATCTCTTTTCACCTGAAGTGCTAAGACAAAAATTTCAACAACAACAAAACGAAAGCGCAACTACGTCATCAAATACAAACAGGTTTGCTGTGTTCGCTGACGGGAACAACAACCAAGACGAAAATGGAATTGAAGAAACAACCTCTCAGAGAGAGGCAGTCATAAAACCACCGCCTATATTTGTGCCTAACGTTAGTGATATACAAAAAATGATTGAAATATTTAACTCTGTTATTCCTCATACGGATTACAACTACAAAGCAGGGAGGGGAAGTAAGAGTTATGATAAAAAATGTGGATTCTTATAGAACTCTAGTTAAACATATGAAAACTAATAATATCATCTTTCACACGAATCAGCTCAAACAAGAAAGAGCTTATAGAGTTGTTATTAAAAATTTACACCACTCAACTGATGTCAGCGATATAAAAACTGCGCTAGAACTACTTGGACACAAAGTAAGGAATATTGTCAATATTCGTAGTCGCCATACCAAGCTACCTTTACCAATGTTTTTTGTTGATATTGAACCAAATTCTAACAACAAAAGAATTTATGAATTGAAGCACATTAATAAAGCTATGGTAGTCGTTGAGCCGCCAAGAAAATCGAATGACATTGTGCAAGTGCACCGATGTCAACAATTTGGGCACACAAAGACTTACTGTACAAAGCCATTCAATTGTGTTAGATGCGGGCTTGACCATCCCAGTACTCTATGTTCTAAAAGTAAAGATTTACCTGCAAAATGTGCTAACTGCCTTCAAAGCCATCCAGATAGTTACAAAGGCTGCAATATCTACCAAAAATTAGTTCAACAAAAAAGTTTTAATCAAAGCAATAGTCAAAAATACCAAACAAGAGCTGATAGATCACCTTATCAGCAGAATTTTACTGAGTATAAAGCAGCAAATGGAAATGTTACATTTGCGGAAGCGCTGAAAGGTAATTCCGAGCAACGAAATGAGCCCAATACGTTGCAAAAAATTGAAACACTTCTCAGTAAGCAATTAGAAATGACAAACAACCTGATAAATATGATGACAATGCTAATGAACCAGCTATGCAAGTAAACCTACAGCTTGCAGTCTGGAACGCCAATGGTTTAGTAAACCACATCCGTGAGGTGGAAATATTTCTTTCCACTTACAATATCGACGCCATGCTTATTTCAGAAACTTATTTTACAACGCGATCTTATTTTAGAATAAGAGGCTATGATCTCATTAACAGCAACCACCCTGATGGCAAAGCCCATGAGGGAGCAGCTATTATAATTAAGTCAGCACTTAAATACACAATTGAGGAAGAAATAGTTAGTCCTCAACTTCAAGCAACCTGTGTTAAGGTTACATGCAATTCCTACAATATTTCGCTTTGTGCAGTATACTTCCCTCCCCGTTTTACCACCATTATAAAAATAAGAGTGTCTCGGAATTTCTCAAAAATCTCAATGTTAATAAAAACAACGAACACTGCTTATGGAAAACAACGAAATATTTAAAAAGGCCAACAAAAATAAATGTCCCTATTAGAAACGCTGATGGCTCATGGTGTAAGACAGATATAGGAAAAGCTCAAGCATTTAGTGAATACCTGAAAGAGACCTTCCAACCGCTCTCACTAAATAGCTATTTGGACAATGAAGAAGTTTCGGGTTTCTTAGATGTCGCCTGCCAAATGGGCCTACCAATAAAACGTATATCTCAATTAGAGGTTGAAGAAGAGATAATAAAACTGAACAACTCAAAAACACCTGGATATGATGGAATTGACGCAAAAACGATTAAATCGCTTTCTGAAAAATGCATTCAACACTTGACAATGTTATTCAATCCAATTCTCCGGCTTGATCATTTTCCAACCCAATGGAAATGTGCGGAAATTATAATGATACCCAAACCGAACAAGCCAGAAAACGACATTAAATCATACCGACCGATTAGTTTGCTGGTGACATTCTCCAAAATATTTGAAAGAATATTTCTGAGAAGAATGCTGCTGGTTATTGAAAGAGACAATATTATACCTGAGCACCAGTTTGGGTTCAGAAATAAACATGGAACAATAGAACAATGCCACCGAGTTGTTAGTATAATCACTGATGCACTAGAAAACAAAAAATATTGCTGGGGAGTATTTTTGGACATACAGCAAGCTTTCGATCGGGTGTGGCACCCAGGACTGCTTTGCAAATTAAAAAAACATTTTCCTTTGCCATTCTATCTAATGCTAAAATCGTATTTGAGCGATCGCTGCTTCTATGTAAAACACAGGAATGAGCGTTCCGAAATACACTCAATTGAGGCCGGGGTGCCTCAAGGTAGTGTGCTGGGACCTGTCCTTTATACGATATTCACTTCTGACTTTCCAACGACTGATGAAGTTATGATTGCAACTTTTGCTGATGACACAGCTTTATTGTCACTGGGCGAAACTCCAACAAGTGCTACATCATATATTCAGCCTGAGCTGATGAAAATAGAAAAATGGATGAAAAGATGGAATGTTAAAGTGAATACCGACAAATCTGTTCATGTGACTTTTACTACCAGAAGAGAAAACTGTCCTCAAGTATACATAAATGCCACACCTATTCCCCAGAAGAACTCAGTAAGATATCTTGGAATGCACCTAGATCGAAGACTTACGTGGAAAGACCACATTAAAGCAAAGCGCCGACAACTTAAAATAAAGACGAACAAAATGTACTGGCTCCTTGGAGCAAAGTCTGAACTAAGTCTTGAGAACAAAATCCGATTATACAAAGCGATTTTAAAACCAGTCTGGACGTACGGTATAGAGCTGTGGGGCACGGCTGCCAATTCCAATATCGAAATTCTATAGCGATACCAATCAAAGACACTTAGAATGATACTAAATGCGCCATGGTTTATTACAAATGAAAGTATACATAGTGACCTTGAAATTCCCCATGTCAAGGAAGAAGTGCGGAGGCTATCCAATAGATACTTGAACTTCAAACTAAGCGATCACAGCAATACTCTTGCAATATGCTTATTAGATGATAGTGAAGAAACAAAACGACTTAAAAGGTTTCACGTCCTTGATTTGCCTTTTAGAAATTAAGTATTTATGCTCATACATATGTACATATGTACACCAAATATATATGCCACAATTGTTAAGAAAACCAAAAATTGAATTGAAGTAATACTGCAATGAAATATGTTTTATATTTATTTTTATATTCTGCTAATTGTAAAAATTTACCACATTTGCTGAATGTTAACTTGACAGATTGCAAATAAAGTAATATGAAAAAAAAAAAACATACAAGCGGATAAAAAAACGGAACAACACATCGGGTGAATACAATACAACCGCAGACTCAAACGAATATAGTTCCGAGAATGGTGGTTCACTAGGATCCTCCGCAAAAACGAGTACGGTGTGAAGTACTAAATTTTTGGCGAACAGAAAGTATAGAAGATAAAGAAGTTATGAAGGACTTTCTAGAATGTGAAAAAGAGCGAATGAAAATAGGACGAGATAAAGTGGAGGAGATGAAGAAAATGCGAGAAGCTTTGGACAGATTGGACTACATTTAGTCCAGTTTCCACTAGATTATTTAAAATGTGTAATAGGTCCACATTTTTACTTTATAGCACTCGGTAATTAATACCATAAATGCGTTCAAAAGTGTACCTTAACCTGAAATAATAAATTATATGAGCAAATCTGAAAAATAGGTACACTCTCCAAAAAAAAATTTATTTTTAAATTTGTGAGCACACCTATGTTTTATATATCATTTTATTCGTAATCTCTTAGTAAATCGATTAATATAAGTGTAATTCATTTTCATCAAATGCTTCAAAAGTTAGACGAGGAATAAACATGAAATAGAAAACAAAAGAATAAGCTGGGTTCAAATTACGCTGTTCGAGTTGTCAACTTTGACCAAAAAATTTGAAAGTTGAGCTCACTTAATTGGGACGTCCTATATTCAATGGCATCCCCCGTTTTACAAGATTGGCTCCGATTTTCGAGATAGCGGTGCTTTAAGATTTGATCAAATTTTAACTATTTTATAAATAACTCCCTCAGTCTTGAAGTTATTTTACTAAAATTTTGCACATAACAGTTTTTTAATATTACCTTAATTATTCCTTAAAATTATCGAAATAGGTTCACATTACCATATAGCTCCAATACAACTGATTACTCAGATATGTGTTTTTGCGCTATAATTCTAAATTCATATCTGAATAATAAATATGTTATACTAGCAGACCCGGCGAACTTGGTCCCGCCCAAAATTTTTATATATTTTACTGAAACTTTTTGGTCCAACATTTTCACCAACAATTCACGTTTACGATTTTAATTGTCACATTTGTCTGCTAAGATTAAGGTTTGGTGGTCATTTGCCGCTTTAAATAACCTAAGGAAAGTGTTATATCCGTTCTTGAAACTCTCCAGTTGTGCGGCATTTCATAGCACGGTTATTCGCAAAGCGAAATAAATTTTTTCCTCTTCACTCCCTGGCGGCAACAATGACCCGGTTCTATGGTGAATATCCTAGAAGCTTTACAGAATAGTAGGTGGCAATTTCAAAATGGGTGCAAATCATTGTTCTACAGAAATGCAATATACATATACTTATTTCAGACGAAATACCTTAAAAGTTTGAACGCATAATAATATTGGAAAATCACATCCATTGGGCCAATTGCAACGCGGGAGCGTTCGATATACTCTATGGTGCAACAAGTCGATTTAATATGACCTTCACGGCCCCTTTTCTCGCTTGGCTATTTTAAATAATAGCTCGACTTCAGCACCACTTGGCAGCACCTTTTGGCAATAGTATTGCATACATATTTAAAACATTAGCCAAAACGGATCATAAATAAGATTTTTAGTAATAACTCAACTACAGCGCCAATTGTCGGATTAAATTGTGAAACTAAACCATCCAGAGACCCACTCAAATACACAAAAAGTTTCGTTAAAATCCGTACAACCATTTAGGAGGATTTCACTCACAAACACACCTACAGACGAATAAAAAAAATTCACTCAAAGATAGGTAAAGGTCGGTACGTTTGTAGGCCTCACACCCTTTTCAAATAGCCCAAATTTTCTCCATGAGTATGGGCTTGATTTCAACTATATACATATCTTCATTCGAAGTTCCGGTACTGTACCATGAATACTTTCAGAGATATGCAGTATAAAAATTCGATTTATATGGGAGGTTCCACGCCCCCCTTTCCAACAGCTGCCCTCTTTCTTCATGAGTATGCGATTGATTTCGTATATCTCCATACCAAGTTCCAGAACTCTACCATGAACACTTCCAAAGATAGGCAGTATTCCACGCCCACTTTTCCAATAGTTCCAATTTTTCTCCAAGAGTATGCGATTTATTTCGTACATCTACATACAAAACTCTAGAACCAAAAAATTTCCAGAGATAAGCAGTATGAAAAAATCGGTTTGTATGGGAGATGTCACTCCCCTTTTTACAATGGCTAAAATTTTTCTCCAAGGGTATGCGATTGATTTCGTATATCTCCATACCAATTTCCAAAACTCTACCATGCACACTTTCAGAGATATGTAGCATGAGAAATTCGGTTTGTATGGGAAGTGCCACGCCCCCTTTACATATAGATTTTTTACAGCCTAAAACCATCCTTGGGACAAGTGCGGCAGGTGGCAGTTTCAAAAAAATCGGTTCAGCCGCTCTCGAGCCTTGCGAAAACTAACAAACGGCTTTCTAAATATATATTAGTTGAGATATATTATATATTATAATTATATTTTGACAGTATCCGTTGTTTCTGATTGGCGCAAAAAAATCTTGCCTAGTGACGAATTCGCCCCTTGATATGGTCGTTACTTAAAGCTATTTATATTCGAAATTGCATGAAAATTGGAAAACAGGAATCTATAAGCTTATCCAGGCAATAAGCTACCTACGTGCCGAATTTTAAGCGTTCACTTCTCGGACAAAATGGATCATATATGCTAATATATGCTAACAAGCTACCTACGTACCGAATTTTAAGCAAATCGGACCGTAAATACGAATTTTTCGAATAGATCAGTCCCTGGTCCACTTCTCGGA
>NW_023458892.1:0-10140 GCF_013731165.1 Rhagoletis pomonella | reverse complement strand
GGTGAAAAACATATATTTAATACTTGCGCCGGGTATTTAATGTTCGGCTCCGCCCGAACTTAGACTTTCTTACTTGTTAATTGTCAGATATTGGGACCTGTGGAACTGCCGCCAACGCTCAACTCTCACAGTTATTTAAAGTTCCTTCAGGAACGGCTTCCAACTCTTTTAGAAGATGTACCCTTAAACCTGCGGCGAAGACTATGACAGCAAAATGGCTGATGCCCTGCTCACTACGGGCGTGAAGTAAGAGCTCATTTAGACGAAACTTATCCTCGCCGATGGATTGGACGATACGGGCCAATCACGTGGCCAATCACCGCTCGATCGCCAGACCTGAATCCATTCGATTTTTTCTACTGGGGCTGTCTTAAGGACAAAATTTATTCAAAAATAATTCAAAACGAAGAGCATTTGCCGGAACAAATAAATGGAGCTGCTGCTGAGATAGCCCAATTGAGTTTAAGATCTCTATAAGCGTATTTTCTTAAAAGGTGCCGAGTTTGTTTTAGAGTAGAAGGTCGCCAATTTGAGCATATTTTATCAATAAATGAATAAATTTTTCTGCAAACAACTCAAGTATTGATAGATATAGCCCTTGTTATTCACTCTAGTACGAATCCCGGTAAGTAACATAAAATAATGTCAGTAGCATGTAATAATGTACCTTTGTACTATTTAGCATGTCATTCGTCAGTAATAAGAGCGACTTAAATTTAAATTTACTAAATACATTCTAGCGTGTCTCAGTCCTTTACCCACAAAAGCGGCTATAACTTTTTTTTCTATTCGAAATAGTAAGAGTGGCACATTTCTGAAATATTTATTAAATGAGCAATTTTTTATGTAATGTAAAGTTATAGCTCAGTACATTTTTTTTCACCAGAGATAGTCAAAGTTGGGGAACAAAATATCCAAAAAAGTTAAAAATCCCAAAATGGTCCTAATTTTATAATGGTTCCTTAATACATCTTTACTACATTGCACTTGAATATGGAGAAGCAACTATCTGGAAGTATTTTACATAAAAATTTACTAAGTATAGCCTTGTTTGTAGATGCAGTTAAAGAAAATACATGGAAAGGCCCGATTTTTTTTAATTCAAAAACATTTAAATATTTCAAAAATGATGACACTTTTACCTGAAAAATTCTTGATTATCAGGGTGATAGTCTGCATTGAGCCGCGGAACGATCAACAACCGAGCGCATAGTGCTGATAGTTTCCAACACCTCAATTATAATAGACTATTCGCAAGCATTTGCATAAAAGAACAGTAAAAAGTATATGTGTATACCTGTAAAAAAAAAAAAAAAAAAAAAAAGAGTAAAAACATATCACTGAGAGGTAGTTGTGGGTGACCCCCTCAATGCACCTTGCAGTAAATCGACTATGAGTACAATGGATGTAAGTCAAGTGAACCAAATAGAATGGCAGACTGTGACAACACGTGCCCAAACAGCCAAAAGGGGTAATCTCTCTTCACCTGATGTGCTAAGAAAAAAATTTCAACAACAACAAAACGAAAGCGCAACTACGTCATCAAATACAAACAGGTTTGTTGTGTTCGCTGACGGGAACAACAACCAAGACGATAATGAAATTGAAGAAACAACCTCTCAGAGAGAGGCACTCATAAAACTACCGCCTATATATGTGCCTAACGTTAGTGATATAAAAAAAATGATTGAAATGTTTAACTCTGTTATTCCTCATACGGATTACAACTACAAAGCAGCAAAGGGAGGGTAAGTAAGAGTTATGATAAAAAATGTGGATTCTTATAGAACTCTAGTTAAACATATGAAAACTAATAATATCATCTTTCACACGTATCAGCTCAAACAAGAAAGAGCTTATAGAGTTGTTATTAAAAATTTACACCACTCAACTGATGTCAGCGATATAAAAACTGCGCTAGAACTACTTGGACACAAAGTAAGGAATATTGTCAATATTCGTAGTCGCCATACACCTTCACCAATGTTTTTTGTTGATATTGAACCAAATTCTAACAACAAAACAATTTATGAATTGAAGCACATTAATAATGCTATGGTAGTTGTTGAGCCGCCAAGAAAATCGAATGACATTGTGCAATGTCACCGATGTCAACAATTTGGGCACACAAAGACTTACTGTACAAAGCCATTCAATTGTGTTAGATGCGGGCTTGACCATCCCAGTACTCTATGTTAAAGATTTACCTGCAAAATGTGCTAACTACCTTCAAAGCCATCCAGCTAGTTACAAAGGCAGCAATATGTACCAAAAATTAGTTCAACAAAAAAGTTTTAATCAAAACAATAGTCAAAAATACCAAAGAAGAGCTGATAGATCACCTTATCAGCAGAATTTTACTGAGTATAAAGCAGCAAATGGAAATGTTACATTTGCGGAAGCGCTGAAAGGTAATTCCGAGCAACGCAATGAGCCCAATACGTTGCAACAAATTTAAACCCTTCTCAGTAAGCAATTAGAAATGACAAACAACCTGATAAATATGATAACAATGCTAATGAACCAGCTATGCAAGTAAACCTACAGCTTGCAGTCTGGAACGCCAATGGTTTAGTAAACCACATCCGTGAGGTGGAAATATTTCTTTCCACTTACAATATCGACGCCATGCTTATTTCAGAAACTCATTTCACAACGCGATCTTATTTTAGAATAAGAGGCTATGATCTCATTAACAGCAACCACCCTGATGGCAAAGCCCATGGGGGAGCAGCTATTATAATTAAGTCAGCACTTAAATACACAATTGAGGAAGAAATAGTTAGTCCTCAACTTCAAGCAACCTGTGTTAAGGTTATATGCAATTCCTACAATATTTCGCTTTGTGCAGTATACTTCCCTCCCCGTTTTACCACAACGCAAGATGAATATCATAACTTTTTCCGCAAACTAGGGCCAATCTTCATTGTGGGCGGAGACTTCAATGCCAAGCATCCATGGTGGGGCTCAAGGCTCACTAATCCAAAATGGAAACAATTACATAAATGTATAACTAGTGATCACTTGGCTGTTTTATCTACAGGCACGCCAACCTACTGGCCCTCTGATCCAAGAAAAATTCCTGACCTTCTTGACTTTGTTGTGTACAAAGGGATTTCGAGACATATGCTATCCGTTGCAGAAAATTTTGAGCTGAGCTCGGATCATTCGCCAATTCTTGTCACTGTAAATACGCTACCTGAGACCACAAAGACGCAAAGATTAGTAACTTTGAGAACTGACATTGGCTATTTTCATCAGTATATGGATGCTCGTCTCCATTCCGATATGTCCATCAAAAATGGATTCGATCTAGATACTGCAGAGTCCTTCACTCAGCTTATTTATGAAGCTGCGTATCAGGCTACTCCTTTTAATCAGTCTCATGCCCAGCACAAAACTTTTCCTCCATCTCAAATAAGAGATATGATTAGACAAAAGCGCAAATTACGTAAAATTTGGCAGACAAGACGACTACCAAATGTTAAAAAGAAACTTAATCAAGCCAGCAAAGAACTAAAGCAAGCTTTAAGCGATTATAAAAATAAGACAGTCTCGGAATTTCTCAAAAATCTCAATGTTAATAAAAACCACGAACACTGCTTATGGAAAACAATGAAATATTTAAAAAGGCCAACAAAAAGAAATGTCCCTATTAGAAACGCTGATGGCTCATGGTGTAAGACAGATATAGGAAAAGCTCAAGCATTTAGTGAATACCTGAAAGAGACCTTCCAACCGCTCTCACTAAATAGCTACTTGGACAATGAAGAAGTTACGGGTTTCTTAGATGTCGCCTGCCAAATGGACCTACCAATAAAACGTATATCTCAATTAGAAGTTGAAGAAGAGATAATAAAACTGAACAACTCAAAAACACCTGGATATGATGGAATTGACGCAAAAACGATTAAATCGCTTTCTGAAAAATGCATTCAACACTTGACAATGTTATTCAATCAAATTCTCCGGCTTGATCATTTTCCAACCCAATGGAAATGTGCGGAAATTATAATGATACCCAAACCGAACAAGCCAGAAAACGACTTTAAATCATACCGACCGATTAGTTTGCTGGTGACATTCTCCAAAATATTTGAAAGAATATTTCTGAGAAGAATGCTGCTGGTTATTGAAAGAGACAATATTATACCTGAGCACCAGTTTGGGTTCAGAAATAAACATGGAACAATAGAACAATGCCACCGAGTTGTTAGTATAATCACTGATGTACTAGAAAACAAAAAATATTGCTCGGGAGTATTTTTGGACATACAGCAAGCTTTCGATCGGGTGTGGCACCCAGGACTGCTTTGCAAATTGAAAAAAAAAACATTTTCCTTTGCCATTCTATCTAATGCTAAAATCGTATTTGAGCGATCGCTGCTTCTATGTAAAACACAGGAATGAGCGTTCCGAAATACACTCAATTGAGGCCGGGGTGCCTCAAGGTAATGTGCTGGGACCTGTCCTTTATACTGGGCGAAACTCCAACAAGTGCTACATCACATATTCAGCCTGAGCTGATGAAAATAGAAAAATGTATGAAAAAATGGAATGTTAAAGTGAATACCGATAAATCTGTTCATGTGACTTTTACTACCAGAAGAGAAAACTGTCCTCAAGTATACATAAATGCCACAACTAATCCCCAGAAGAATGGAATGCACCTAGATCGAAGACTTACATGGAAAGACCACATTAAAGCAAAGCGCCAACAACTTAAAATAAAGACAAACAAAATGTACTGGCTCCTTGGAGCAAAGTCTGAACTAAGTCTTGAGAACAAAATCCGATTATACAAAGCGATTTTAAAACCAGTCTGGACATACGGTATACAGCTGTGGGGCACGGCTGCCAATTCCAATATCGAAATTCTACAGCGATACCAATCAAAGACACTTAGAATGATACTAAATGCGCCATGGTTTATTACAAACGAAAGTATACATAGTGACCTTGAAATTCCCCATGTCAAGGAAGAAGTGAGGAGGCTATCCAATAGATACTTGAACTTCAAACTAAGCGATCACAGCAATACTCTTGCAATATGCTTATTAGATGATAGTGAAGAAACAAAACGACTTAAAAGGTTTCACGTCCTTGATTTGCCTTTTAGAAATTAGTATTTATGATCATACATATGTACATATGTACACCAAATATATATGCCGCAATTGTTAAGAAAACCAAAAATTGAATTGAAGTAATACTGCAATGAAATATGTTTTATATTTATTTGTATATTCTGCTAATTGGACAAATTTATCACATTTGCTGAATGTTAACTTGACAGATTGCAAATAAAGTAATATTATATAAAAAAAAAAAAAAAATATCAGGGAGCTCACAAATAACTTAAGGACGAGCACACCTAAAAGTTAAACATTCTAAAAATATAATAATTAACAAAAACCAACAAACACATGATCAGTGTGAATTGCAACGGAATAGCTGCGTTTGATTGTAGTTCGCTCACATGAAAAAGAGGAAAGCAACAACAGTTTATAAGGCGAACTAAGCACAGAGCGTAGGCAACTGGCTGAGTCAGCTGGGGTCGTTGGATCGAAGCCCACTGAAGAAGGCTGATGAGGAGATGTGGTGATCTCCGAAATAGCTATCACTTCTAACATTTTTGTAAATTATTGTTGCTTTCCTCAATAGTTTTTCATTAAAAACTGCCTCAAGATCAATAAAATTGTTGAATAAAATTAAAGATAAATTTATATGTATGTATATTAGGGAGCAAATTTTTACATCAGATTTCCTTAGCCCCAACCTTTACTTCCCGATTGGCGACGGTTAAGGCGTGTCTCACAGGGAGAAAAGTTCAGATTCCTCTATGGAGACTTAAAAAATCAAAATTAATTTTTTTTGTCTAATACCCAAATCGATGCTATCATTGTCGAAGATATCACATATAAATTTTGGTCAGGATTGAAGTCGGTTAAGGCGTGATGTATAATTTGTCTCTGTACGATTTGCAGATCGCTGGGAATACGCGCTTTTTTTCGAAGAATATATAGATATTATTAAACCCGAGCGCACTTGTGCACAAGCGTATGATAACCAAGGCACATTGAACAGGTAGTATAAATAGAGCAGCTGAATTGATATTTTTTTTAATAATTTGGTCTCGAAAATGTAAAGTATTTTTATTTATTCTCACACAAATTCTAAATTGTTAAAATCTATTTCCATGTGAAACCTTTTTCCATACAAAACAAGCGAATAAATAGCAGCATTTGGAACGTTCGCCCAACTCAGCAGCACAACCGCTGATTACTGGGCCTTCAAAGGATGGAAAAGAAGAAGGATGGATGAAGAAAGGAAAGAAAGTTGCAACAATTTTTATTTTTTCCAATTTCAATTTTTTCTTTTTTTTTCTTTTTGTATTTCACATGACACGCCTTGATTTAGAAGAAAAAATTCAGAACAGTTTTGACACTATCGATACCAGAAGCAACAACAAAATACACACAAATGTTCTTTTTGCTCTTATGCTACTCAAATAGGATATGTCTTTGCCAGCGCCTTAAGCCCAATAGTTTTTTTTCAAGGCATATTAAATAAGGTAGAAGTGATTTTGACATTTATCTCTTTTGAACACCGACTATTATGTCAAATGTTGAATAACCTTTAGTCCTTTTCAAGTTGGCATTTTCTATTTGTCATTAAAAATTCAATTGCATGCAGTGAGATAGTTTTAAATTGTTTGAATTTTTTTTGTTTTTTGACCACATCCCTTTATAGATACATACAAAATATATTCAACAAAGTGTGATTGATTTTGACATTGCTCTCATAAGAAACAGGCTATAATGTCAAATTGAAATGAATTGTTAACCCATTTGAAAATATATTTTTTTTTCAAATTTGAATTCGTTTAAAAAAAATTGCACACAAATTTTTCAAGCAACAAATTTTCTTAATAAACGTGAAATTGTTAAGAATTAACCGTAAAGTTTGGTAATAAGTAAATACGTTCGACTTTGCTAAAATATTTAATGTAAGGAAACCAAGATGAAACCGAGCAAAACGTTTGAACGGTGCGCTGTATGCAGGACACGAAAAAAATGCTATCTTTTAACCACCTAGTTGCGAATTAAGACGGCAGCGATGGGAAGAAAGCTGTGGGTGTACTACGTGACTCATCTCGCGTTTGTGAAAACCACTCCAAGGAAAGTGATTTCATTAGTTGTCCGTCCGAATCAAGCACTTTCAAACGAGCTCGTTTATACCCAGGCGCAGTCCCAATGCCATACGAAATAACTGATACAAGTGAGGATTTAGTAAGCGATTAGGATACATTCTTTGTTGATGTCCAAACTCAAACAGACGACACTTTAGAATGCACGTAGCGAACAGAAATATTTCGGCTTACCGAAATAATTAAAACCATGCAAGCAAGTATGGAAGAGCTTAATTTAAAACTGCTCGAAGCAAAGTCTTTTATGGAAAACTATTTCGCATGAAAAAAATTTAATTTCAAAATTGTTACGAGTTAAGCTGACATATAAAATTGGAAACAAATGTAAAATCATACTTTTATAAGTGTCGAAAAAAAGTTTGGGGTAAAAAATTTAAATATAAAAATAAACACGCATAAAATTTGGGCGATTGAAAACAAGAAAATTGCTCAAACGATTTTATAAACAATTTGTTTTATTTTATTGGCAAAATCTATATATATTCCAGGTAATGTAAATAAAACAAAACTATAATCGAAATAAAAGCCTAGGGCATCAGTGTTGACAAGATACATGCAAAACTAAGGGTTAATTCGTTTGTTTATACTTTTTGATATTATACTACCTTAAAAGAGAGCTGCACTGAATTGTCAATCACACCTTGTTTAATACACCTACATATAAAAAATGAAAAGGAGCAGGAACTACGAACGTTGCATTGTGTGTGGCAAGAGCCAAGGCGTTAAAGTGGTGCGATACTTTAAGGCGCCTATTTGCGAGGTTAGAAGACTTCGTTGAGAGAACAGCTGCGGTATTCAATTGGAAGATTCTTCCCGTGTCTGTGAAAATCATTTCAACGTGAGTGATTTTTTTACTTGCCCATTGCAGGCAAATATTTTTAAGCGCATCCGTGTATACCCAGGTGCAGTTTCCATGCCCTGGGAGGTTCCTGAATGCCTGAAGCACACGAAAGTTCAGAAGTGACTATATTACTTGTTGATGCGCAAACGCAAACTGAGTAAGTCAGCAAGAAATAAGAAGTTTCGTACAAAAATATGCTCATATAACCACGTCAGAACCTATATCAGAGTGTCCAGATTTGGCGATTCCGCGCCAATTTGGCGATTTTTTTTTTGGACATTTGCGCGTAAAAATTTGGGAAATCGCCATTGGCGATTTGTGCCGATTTTTTGCCTTCAAATACATATTTTCCAATTATAAAAATATACAAAACTTAGTTTTCCACTATAAGTTTACAGAAGAGGCTAATGAACTGCATAATAAACTTGACTTAAGAAGCATATTAAAAGACTGTCAAAAATATTTGATCACCCTTATCGAAGAAATTTTGAAACGATTACCTAGTAAATTAAATACTTTTAAAAAGCTGTGACTTTGTCACCAGAAAAGTGTGTGAATCACAAGAGGGCGAGTTTCAGGGACCTGCCAATAACTTTTTTCAGAACCATTCCATCCGACTCTGAAGAATTTTGGATAATTGCTTACGGAGTGAAAACCGCAACAGGCAATAAAATGTTTGGAAATATAAGTAAAGTAGCCTTCATATTATTATCCTTGCCGCACTCATATACTTTTGTTGAGCCGTTTTTTCAGTAATGAATTCAACAAAAACTTAGATTCGAAATAGGATGAGGTTGGAAAGCCTTAATTCAATAGTTCGAATAAACAGTTTCTGCTGAAAAACGTTTCCAATATCAAACAGTATGTTATCAAGGTTGAAGAGCTCAATACGTGACAACAACAAAAATGTAAATGATTCAGACACTATAGATGATTTTGTAGAAGTTGTGGAAATAGCTGATCTCGCCTTAATATAGGTTTTTATTTTATTTTTAGCGCCGAGCTCTTAAAAGCGGATTGTGCGATTAATCAATTAATACGAGTTATAGAAAATTTAATAATTGCGCAGTCCTATTGCAAAATGTGTTGAAACAAATATTTTTAAAAACTATGCGTATTTTTAATGAAAATTGTTTGTACATCACTATTATATAAGTGATTTATGTTATTTATTATTACCCTCGGAAGCTATTATATTGGTTTTGGTTTTAAAAACTATATTATAACATGATCTCATTTTTAAAATACAAGATTTGTTAAATCAATTTCATGCATTTTATTTTTAAAAAAATTTTTCGATTTTTTGCGATTTTTTTCAGAAATTGCGCTTTTTTTCAAACAATCTGGACCCTCTGACTTATATTTATTCTAATATACATACATACGTATGTAGAAGAAAACATTAACTGGCTAACCAGAATGGTAAGGCTGTGGTATGTGGCAAGAGCTGTCAAAAGTTAAAATATTTTAGGTGCTCTAAACTTCCCAGAATATGTAGCTGTGGTTATGGCGTATTATTGCTTATGTAGCTGATGTAGCTAGCGAAATAGCTTGTGGCTGTGGTACTACATTCTGGTTAGCCAGTAAATCATTTTTTTATAAGTGCCGGATGTTTTTTAGAATTAAATATTTAAATAAGAAACTAAACGCGTACAAAAATTGGGCGAATAAAAGCAAAAAATGCTTAAAACAGTTTCATAAAACATTTCTTTCATTTAATTACGTGCTTTCCTTTATGAGGTATTGTTTTCTGTCTGTATGTATGTATACAGGGTGTCCCAGAACTAACCTGCCAAACTTTAGGGGAAGGTAGGTGGGGGGTGACCTCTCTGATAAACAAAAAATTTTCAGGTAAAAGTGTTACCGTTTTTTGAAATATTTACATTTTTTTAATTTAAAAAAAATCGTGCCTTTTCATGTATTTTCTTTAACTGCATCTACAAATCAGGCTATACTTAGTAAATTTTGTATGTAAAATACTTCCAGATAGTTGCTTCTCCATTCTCAAATGCAATGTAGTTAAAATATATTAAGGAACCATCATAAAATTAGGACTATTTTGGAATTTTTAACTTTTTGATATTTTCTT
>NW_023458891.1:88582-94687 GCF_013731165.1 Rhagoletis pomonella | reverse complement strand
TGGAAAAGGGGGCGTGGCACCTTCCATACAAACCGAATTTTTCATACTGAATATCTCTGGAGGTGTTGATGGTAGAGTGCTCGAACATGGTATGGAGATATATGAAACCAATCGCATGCTCATGGAAAAAAATTGTGGTTATTGGAAAAGGGGGCGTGGCACTTCCCATACAACCGATTTTTTCATACTGCATACCTCTGGAAGTGTTCACGATAGAGTACAGGAATTTGGCGATCAGGGTGTCCCTATCCTAAAATAATTTTCCCTATTTTTTCTTTTTGATCTTTTGGTATTTTTGTATGAAAAATCTAATATATAAAAATATCGTGTCACGGTGTTTGAGGTCGATTTCCTCCGAAACGGCGTAACCGATTTGAATGAAATTTTTTTGTGTATATTTCGTAGGTATGACAATAGGGTGTAAAGTATGTTTCATACCGCTAAGTGAAGGGGACGTGGCACCTCCCATACAAACCAAATTTTTCACACTTTATATCTCTGCAAGTGTTCATGGTAGAGTACTGGAACTTGGTATGTCCAAGACATATAAAATCAAACGCATAGTCATGAAGAAAAATTTGAAAGAAGAAAAATTTGAAGAAAAGGGGCGTAGCACCTCCAATGCAAACCGAATATTTCACACTGCATATCTCTGGAAGTGTTCATGGTAGAGTACTTGAACATGGTATGGAGATATGAGAAATCACTCCCATACTCTTAGGAAAAATTGTGGCTATTTTATAAGGGGGGTGTGGCGCCTTTCAAATGGTACTGAAGCTATTACGTATCTTTGTATGCATATACAATTTTGCTAGGTTATTTAAGATGGTAATGGAAATATGCCTTCCGACAACCACCAAACCGTAATATTAGAAGATAAACGCGTCACTGAAAATCATGGACGTGAACTGTTGGTGAAAATGTTGTACCAAAATGTTTCAATACAAAAAATTAATTTTGGGCGGGACGAAGTTCGCCGGGTCTGCTAGTAACAAATAATAATATTAGCCGTCATTCGCTGCTTGCTATGTTTGAGTTCCGATCGTTTAACGAAAAATTTTGCATGTGAAAGCAACAACAAAGTTAGCTAGCATGGATAGACGATAGCGAGTTTGGTTGTACCTCATTGTGTTCGTTCGTTTCGCCACTCGCTAACTGTTGGCGAATCGATGACGCCTATTATAATAGGCCGTTGTCTGTACATTATAGATATTAAAGAATAATTCATCTTTATTAGAGTAACAGAAGCCAAAACCAGTTTTAGAATTTTTATCTCCCCAGCAAAAAATCGGTAATCGCTTTTAGTGGTAACGTGTTCTAGAGGGCATAGCGTTATAATGTCATCGAATTTTTTCGCTTCATTTAGGCATTGCCGGTAATGCAAAGTACAATGTCCTACAATATTTGATTTGTTTCGTATCTTTTCATTTCGAGGAATGTAAATTTCTGTGGAAGGAAAGTACGCCAGGTATTTGCTAATATAAAATAAAAGAAAAAATTCTTTAGAATTGAAAAAGATTAATTTTTTGGAGCACCAGCATGAATATATTAAAAATGTCCTTTTAATGTGTATCCTTGAATATTCTTGAAAATTCTCAATATTTATTTATGAAAAAATTATGAACTAAAGTCTAATATGTACACTTTTATATCCTTGAATTTCGTCCTTCTGACTTTACTACCTTAAAAAAAACAAAGATATTTAAAAGGACATTTCCAATAACTATTCGTTCTTATGAAAAAAAATGTATACTTTTTTCAATTCCACATAATTTTTTCGTTCGTTTGGTACCACTGATTTTATGAGCATATTGGTTGTTTCCTGTCAAGCTGGCATGAAAGTGTAACGTCGGGGGGAGAGCACAGAAATGCTTAGCAACAAACTTTACATGGCACGTAATTCACAGTACTTTATGCAACACAGTCATCGTACCGATCATAACGTAACGTGCTCCAGTCCAGTGGAAGGAGTACTGGTATCGAAATTGTCGAAGCAGACCAAATATGGACACTCATCTTGAGTCCACTTAAAAACGGACGACATTAGAGGAGGATAGACAGGTCGCAGGATCGAAAATGCAGATAAGCAAAGCTTTCAACGATCGCTTTACGATCTACTGATGAAAATAGTGGAGTAAAGAAACTTTGAAGTAAATCTGCAATTAAAATTAAGGTTAGAGATGACAGTTAAGTCCCAAATTAGTTGTAACATCAGAAAGTGCATTTTCTAAAAATTGCTAATAGAGGATATTGAATATAAGACCTCGATATGTTCATACTTATTTTTCGGTAGATTTGTTGCCTTTGGGACTTGCGTTTCAATAAAAGAAGGCAGAAAATAGTATTCTAGACAAATATATTTCAGAAATTTTCCCGTTGATCAAATATATTACATTTACCTTAACTTAACTACTCCTTTATTCAAAAGACTCAAATCCTGATTCGTGCGCTGTCCCTAATTATTAATACTCAACCCTGATATGGTTTATGCATCCCTACAAAACTCCAGTTCTCAAGTAAACCAAAATTCCGCACTGAAAAAAGAAATCGCTAAATTCACGCTTTCTTTCGTTCGACCTCTCGCTGCGAGCAACAAAATTTCGATTCCTGTCTAAAGTCATAAATAACTCAGCGGCAGCGAGAAGTTTCTTCTTCACATCACACCCCATACCTTATTTACTCTCCTGAGTGTGAGCTACAACAGCACCGCTCAAGCTTGATGGCACCTACTCTACAGTCTTCATTATTTTAGCTTCAAAGCACCTTTTGCTTGTAAAGTGTATTCTTTTCCCTTCTATGCTTTGACTGACACACAAAATTTGTTGCAGGAAAACGAAGGAAAAAAGAAAACAAAGCACCGACATGGCTTGAACACAGGAACATAGACAACAACAAAAAGTAGCAGGTTAAAAGACACAAAAATATTTTGATAAGAATTACAACAATGAAGGTTAAATTGACTTGCGTGCGAAAGGAATTATTTGGTGAGGTGGACACAGAGGCACACACTTTGCTATTCGCCACACAGCCAATGAAAAACGAAAGAACTTAAAATATGATTTTCGAAATACATATTTCACACTGTAAGCGGTATTTCCCCGGACTTTTTCTTGTTAAATTCCACTTTGTTTAACAAAGCTGCAGTGAAAAAGATTGCCAGCGTCTTTTGAGTTTTCAAGGATTAGTTTCGTAATTTCACTAACAAGTTTGTGCGGCAATTTATCACGGATTAAAGTATGTACGAACAAATATTTTCTTTGTCATTTTCGTTGAATTTTTAGGCGTATGTAGCTATAGCTATCCAGCAGCAGTGTAAGGCGCTTACACTCATAACTTAGCTTAATTTTCGTTATTTGTTGTTGTCATCAAATTGTTGTACTCGTACTTACTACGAACATTTTCGCACTCTTTCTTTGCATTCAGATGACTATTTCCCCCCCCGCTTGCGCTGTTGCTTCTTCATACTTTTAATTTATGCTATTGCCGTTAATCTTCTTTTTGTTTTTGTTTTTGTTTGTATTTGCCCACACCAGCCTCTGCGACGGCGCATCCTTTCTGTCAACTGTGTCCTGCGGCTTACATTATCGCTTAGTCAAGTTGGTGCGACTAATTACGAAATTCCTTCTTGATCATGTCATAAATTGTAATTTTAATAAGTTTGCGCAGAATTTATTGCTCAACCAGTTATTAATAAAATTTGTCTAGTTATTGAAAAAGGATGAGTCGCGTTGATTAAGTTTCTTGAGAAAAATTTATTTTATTGAAATATTTCGTAGCGACTAAGAAAATTTTAATTAAAGGGTTGGTGCTGAAATATGAATTTTTTTTTAATGCCAGTGATAGTCAAAAAACTCTCACGAGTTGCTCATTTGTGAACACCTTTGTTTTCTAAATTAAAATTGTGTTTATGGATGGTAACTCTCCCCCAGGAAAAGCTACTCATAAAACCACTTGCCGTTTGGATGCGGCGTAAAACTGCAGCTCCCTCCCCTTCAGTGGCGGATACAGAGCTCGAAAAATCGAAAAAGCGAAATTTCGGATAAAATATAAAAAAAAATTTAAAAACGTTTACGTTACGTTTTTCCCTGCTAGCCTAATTATAAGTAATATGAAATGGAATTATATTTGTTGTAAATAAATGCTTAAGTACAAATTTTTACAAATGAATGATACATGATTTTAAGTACCTATAATTAGGGAAAAATATATAGCAAAAGTGTGGTTTACTATTTTGAACTTAAAAGATCATCGCCACCTCGAAAACTTCTTATATAAAAGTTTTTGGTGAAAAGGAGAAAATCATAAAATTTTATCGAAAGCCATTTTGAATTTAAAAAATCTGACATCAGATTCGAAATCAGCGAACTCGAAAACCCCGCATTTATGTGACCTTGTGAAAAGGAAAAAATTATAAAATTTGTCTCCATATTGGATCCGCCATTTTAAATTCTAAAAATCTAACATCGGATTGGAAATCAGCGACCGAAAAAACCCCCAAACACCAAGTTTCAAAACATTTTTCTTACTTCTGGCCCTTTCGCCAGTAAATAGTGCACTGATGCACTGATAACACATTCGCTTGCGGAGTCAGTTTGGTTAACTTGGTTTATCTTCCTGTAGAGAATTTAACATTTACTGTTTCGATACTACGGGTGTTTAAAATAGCATTATTCGATATGTTGTAGCAAGCTACGGAATAGTTTAGAAATACCATTTAAACGTAGTTTTTTTTTTTATTCAACGAGTAGAAAGTTATCTCCGGAAATTTTCCTTAGGTAGTGTCCAGGCCAAGCTGTCTGGCGTCAGTGAATCTCTGATGGGAGTGTCAAGAATGTCCTCCAAAATTATTAGGTGGAATAAGGTAAACTCTTAACGCTTCACTCTTTCAAGTATGGAGGTTTGCTTTTACTTTGTTATGACATAATTCAAAGATCTCGCTTCTCACCAGATTACAGGTCCATGATTTAGCAGTAGGTCTAGTATGAGCGAAGTCTTCGGCCTTCATACCGTCCTGAACCGGCTGGCCTTCTGAAGCATGGTTGAAAATATTTTGTCTTTCTCGTGCGGTTTTTACATTTTTATTTAATTAGAATATTCTGGGTTGATTCTACACGATGCTCTAAATTCTTTTAATTAAGTTCATATTTCCGGAAGCTAAGGAATTCTAAACACAAATTTATATCTTACTCGTACCATTCTATTAGGGTAAGCACGGACGAGGATAAAAATAATCAAGCAATAAAACTCTATCCTCTTCTATAAAATAAGGAGATAAGGAAGTACACACAACCGTATTCGCGTCTTTCACGTTGAAGAGAGTACGTACGTTGAAGTTTCATCTAAATTTTTTACTTCTATTAAATTCTGTTTCTGTTACTCATCCGCAATAAATTGCTTTGATTTAAATGCGAATTATTTCATAATCTCCTTTATCCACTTTTTGCTACAGATACAATTTAAGTTCCTCTTCAAAATAGTTTCGTAGAGCCTTTTACATTTACTTCAACACACTTACAAAACAGCGAACTAACTTGGTTCTCCTTCTCGCTTGCATTTAAATGTACTTAGAGAAGCAGCTCAAAACATCCGTTCAACTAAAGCCGCTGATGTTGCTGGTGCCGCTGCGTATACGTAACATTTTTATGCAATAAAGCGCATTTCTTTTGTTATTATAGATTCTTTTGTTGTGTTACTTAGCGCAGTGTTATTCAGTGAATTACTCATAAACACCAGCACCATACACACTTACGTATGTATGTGTATGTGTTCCTAAGTATGAACACAATAGCTACAGTTATTTACGCGTGAATGCAAAACTCAGCGAAATAAAAGGCCGGGAAAGTGGGCAAAAAAAAAAAATGAATAAAAGCGCTGTAACAAAATGCCAGCAACTAAACCACCAAGCACATACATACGTATACAAGAGGCACACATACATTAACTACAAACTTTTGCTTACGAAAGTGCATTTTTGTTGCCAGCCGCGCCGTTCCACAACATTGGAAACACTTTGGCAGCGCGCACTGAATTGTTGGCTGGCTTGTGTTGTGGCAGCAAATACATGCAAGTAAATAACAGCTACAGCGCACGACAGCTAAATAACTG
>NW_023458891.1:0-33582 GCF_013731165.1 Rhagoletis pomonella | reverse complement strand
TTTTTTTTTGCATAATTTAACGGTGTTTCTGTTCACTCATATTTCGATGCTTTAAATAAATCCATTCGTTCCCGTGCAAATTCATGAGAATATTATATAAGCTTTTAGAAAACCGTGGAATCGTTATGCGCGCTAATCCTTACCGGGAAATTATGCAACGTAACTAATGACAATCATCAAAATGTCTAATAAAAAGTTCAACAAAGCAAATAACAAGAACTACTAACCCAGCAAACATTGAGGTTACTTATCGATTAGAGAATGATTGGAGAACTAGCCACATTCTCCAATCTCAAATGTTAGAGAACGACACAAAAAAACCATCGAGAATCGTAGCGATCTCAACAAAAATGGGACATAGTTCTCGACTTGAGAAAATATTAATTCTCTAATCGAATTCTAAATGTTGATCTCTAATGGGATTCGAATGTGAATTTCATTTGCGTTGTTTCTCTAATCGTTCTCGAATCGAATTCTAATGTAGTTCTCTAACTTCGTCATCGACTCGAGAACGATTATCTAATGTAGAAATCCAAATTTCCCTAACGTTAAAGACTGTTGAGTTTGCTGGGAAGTACGCCACTAGCAGTGGGAGCAACTGAAGCAGAAATAATTGGAGCACCCAGCGGCGTAACGGCAACTAGCAGTCAACAACTGGCAGTTACTGGCCGGTAGTAAAATGCTGTATAACAAGCAAATCAAATTAAAAATTGTGTGATGGAGAAAGTTTTTGCGAAGTAAAAGTGTAAAACGAAATAAGTAAGTAAATAGATCCTTTTTTAAAAAGCCATTTCTGTTATTCGAAATTCCACTTCATGTATATTAAGGCATTCTTTCTTTTCTGTTGCCGTTGCTTTCTTCAACTCCTTTGGCAGCTTATTGCATTTTTTATATTTTATTCCAAATAAGCCAATCTTTCATTTTTTTTCTCTGGTAACTCGTCCGCACTTTTGAAGCGGAAACTAAGCAACAACAGCATTACGAAGTGTGACGGGCGCGTCCAGGGAACGATAAACGAGTGCATGGCGACCACTCGAATGCGTTGCGTCGCTGAAACATGCTCAGAACTTATTTTCCTTATTTTTCTGCTTCCGCACTTCTTACACTTCCTTCCTGCTTACAATAGTCGTCGGCTATGTCACCCTGCTTGCTTCCTTTGCTTCCACTGCTTTACCTATTCTTCTTACACAGTTCGGTTGCTGTTGTGTACTCGCCCACTGCTGTTGTGAAATAAATATGTATCAATGTATGTATTAGCAAATAAAAAGCTCACCTAATTTTTTGTTTACGTTTTTGCGTGGGGATTCTTCGTTATTGGTGGTGCTAAACTTATTACCGCTGTAATGATATCCTCAACTTAATTGAAAGGCAAACTGCGTGGAATGGAAGAATTCCAGTTGCTACATCGTTACTTTTGGCGACGGAAATAGTGAATGAAATTTGTAAGTAAATGAAACAACAGTTAGTTAAGTGGCGAAAGCGTGCGAAAAAAAAAAATTCAGATTTATTTTGTTGGGTCGGTGCGAATGCAGTGAGTGCGTTTTGAAAGAGGAATTGTGTAAGAGAAAATAGCGAAAGGGTTTGGTAAAATTGATAAAGATAATTGAGGAGATATCGATTTCTTTCATCTTGGCGGCCGCTGTGGTTTAGTGGTTAGCAGTGAGCGCTACCATTCCGCAGGGCCTGAGTTCAAGCCCAAGTTCCGACAAACATCACAGAAAAATAAGAAAATAAAGTTTTTTCTAATAGCGGTCGCCCCTCGGCAGGCAATTGCAAGCCTGCGAGTGTATTTCTGCCTTGAAAAAAAGCTTCTAATAAAAGTACTATCGCCGTTCGGAGTCGGCGTGAAACTGTAGGTCCCTCCCCTTTGTGGACTATGTTCTTGTTCTTCTTAAAGTGTGAATCTAACGAGTTTTTTTTTGTCGCTTTGATGCCTTTCTCGCAGAAAACACGCCTGGCATTATTCCAGACACCCCATCAAATCACCTTAGAAACTGAATGAAATTCACTTATCTTTGACTTTGTTGAACTCTTCTTCAGGGATTAGATGTTTACTCACTGGGACCATTCTGCAAGTGATGATCACATTTTTTAACATTTGCCGATGGTGCAAAAAATATGACATCGCAGCATTTAGTTTACTTGCGAAAATCGTATTGAATTTTCTTTGTGTATTTTAATTTAGCTGTCAATGTTCCAATACGCGGGGAAAAAGTTTTATCAGACATATGTGGTTTATATATGTATTTGAAACTTTGCGAGCGTATTTCTTGGAAGTGTTGATTCACAGATTACGTGTTAGCAGGAAGGAACGCTTCTTTTCTATGTTCACGTGCTTCTTTTTACGAAAATTCTTTAATAAAATAAATGTTGGTATATATTCCTAAATTTTTAATTTTTTTTAGGAACATAATCTGTGGTTCTTCTTCATCTGTCGCTAAGTTTACGTTGAAGTCATGAATGCATGTAAAATAACATCTTTTGTTTGCAAACCAGTATTGTATCACACATACATACCTACATATTTCTTTATATATGTGTACAATTAATTTAAAGTTAAAACAAAGAATAGTTTGTTTTTATAATAAATTTTTGTTAACTTCATAATTTTCTCTTCAAAGAATTTTTGTAGATTGTGCTCTCCATGGATGACAATTTGCGCAAATCGGTTGACTTTGATTGTCATATTAAATTCGCTTCCTTTTTAAGTAACGTTCGAACACAAATTTCAAAGGCAAATATACTGGCAATAATTCAAAATCAAATTTCCATTATTTTATTGTCATAGGTACTGCTTCAAACCTCTGCTTGTAACACAAAAGATTCTTAGCCTATAATTTTTTTGTCGGCAAAAAAGTTAAAAGAAACATCCACTTGCAACAAATGACTTCATCCATACACACGTATGCACATTAGGGTGGCCCTTATTTCGAAAAGAGCTCGGATTCTCGGTCTCACCCCCTAGAAAGGTGTGAATAGCCCGAAAACTAAACTATACAAAGTTTTACATAAAAATAGTTGCTAGAAAACCTTAAATATCCCTAATCAATTGAATAAGATAGTAACAAGGCGATTCTAACGAACACAGTTGAAAGTCTTTTGGAAGGACAGTAGGCAGGCTAGCTTGAAAGATTTTGTTTACGAACGACTTTTGTTTTTCGAAATTCTGTGTTGAGTTGAAAGGCAGCTGCCAGAATTTCCCCATAAAGTCCTTGATAATATATTGCTAAAAAATGTTTACAATCCAAGTCGCATACCACTTACACCCTCGCACTTCTTCCTTCACCACGTGACTTTTAATTACGCGTAATACAAAATGCAATCGAAAAACGCTCGGTAGCGTGAACGCGAGTTCGTTTGAAAAAATGTTGTTTAATTGCTTGCGACATTTACGCGTCATCACTTGTTAATTTTCGTTTCACTCTTTGCCGACCGTTCATTGCTGCGCCGGATTGCGCCGAACTAATGAAACTTTTTAGCTACAAAAGTACCGGTATGTGTGTGCATAAGTTTGTAACCTTCATTAACGCACCAAGTTTCAAGGACATTGTGGGCAGCCACGTCGACGCCTATATTTGACGCAGCGTTAACGTGAGATTTCAATTAACTCTCGGTATGTTAAAAAAAAAAAAATATTACAGAAAATAGGTAGATTTAAAAAGGGTTGCCAAGTACTTAAGTGCGCACATATGTATGTATGTATGTTTGTATATACATAGCTATTCAAATATATACATACATACATATGTCGTATGTTATTTACAAAATGTGTGGATGCTCTTAATGAGGAAATCATTAATTTGCGAAATCAAGAGTCGCTCACGTGGATGACATTTGAGATGTTGAAAAAGTCGCAAAAGCTTAAAAAAAGCATTTAATGTGTATATATGTATGTATGTATGTGTACTAGTTTAATGTATACCTACTAGTACAATCATACTTAAATAACTTTTCATACAAAGGTGTACTTCAAATACCTTAATGAAAGCAACTTCAAAATTTCCTTCACCTTAACACTCATTTATAAATACATACATACATATATATGCACCTATATACTTAGTACATAAATAGCTATGTAGTAGTAGGTAAATATGTAATTACTGAATCAACGATAAATTAGTGCAACTTTTGTCGTCGCATGTCGACTCAAAATATAACAGCTCTGGAGCTCAGCACTTCAAAAGCCCCTCTTTCATCGTCCCACCCAACTAACCGCCAACTGCTAGCTATTAGTGACTCTTGTTTCTTGTACGCTCATTCAGTTGTTCGGTTCGTCGTTCGTTTGCTATACTTCGCCGATTTCTTGGCAATAATTAATCAAGTGCTTTATTTTTTTATATTAAAGTTGTTGCTTTTTATATCACACACCCACTAACGAACGATTTCTACGCTGCTCGACTGAGTGCTGGTGCATATTAATTTGTCGCGGGCAGCTTAACCAATCTGATTAGTGCTGACGGCAAAGGCACCCCCTCGCCCCGCCTATGCTCACACAGGTGACCTGATAGAGTGCTTGGCGCACACAAATACATAAATGTGTATGCGCCACATATGAGAACAAGGACGGGTGCTAGCGTTAACACACATACTTAAACATTTTCGAAAGTGAAGGTTAACAAATTTCGCTTGAATGATTAACCTTTCTATTCAAGTCCTACTCAAACACCTCACAATTTTAAGAGCGAACAAGCCATGAAATCCAGACAAAACAAGTTGCATCTAATTAGTGCAAACTTTTAAGTGGATTATATTAATCATTAGTAAGTAATTTATAAGGAAAATTCTTCCCTCGAATGAAATAATAAAGCTACACATTTATTTTAAGAGCACGCTGCTTCAAGCTTTGATTTTTGAAGTGAAACTTCTTTAGCGGCGGTTGGTTGGTTGGGAGTAAATTAGCAAATTCAACGGAAATTGCACACGGATCTGGTTGGAACGGAAATAATGCAACGGATATGGTGCAACGGAAATGGTGCAACGGAAATGGTTGGGGCTGAGACAAGTGCTTCTTATGTGTATGCATATAGTATAAATTTAAAAAAATTTTCTAACAAAATGTTTAAGAATAACACTTAGGAAAAGACCAATACAAGAATGAAAGTAGAGGTGACTACGTACATAAATGAAGAATAGGATAAAGGCAAAGGTTAAAATAACAACAAAAATAAAGATGCGTAAAGATAAAGGCAAAAATAAAGGCCAAGGTAAATCTAAACACTTTACTTATATATATAAGAAAAAATGTGAAGGGGAATATGTAGATGAAAAAAATGATGAACACAGAAGTAAAGACAAAGAGGAGGATGAGGATACCGATAAAAGCAAAGATGAAGATAGGGGAAGAAAGATTAAAATAGAGGTAACTAAAGAGGAAAGGATATAGGGAGAGACACAGAGACTCAATCTGGGAACTATTTTTGGATTTTAGAGATTTTTGGGATTATCGAGACCTATCGATAAAATAATCGATATTTTTATCGGTTTTGTTATCGACTTTGTTATCGATATTTATCGATTTGTTATCAATATTAACCGATTTTGTTATCGATATTCATCGATTTTGTTATCGATAATTATCGATTTTGTTATCGATATTTATCGACTTTGGTAGCGATATTTATCGATTTTGTTATCGATATTTATCGATTTTGTTATCGATACTTATCGATTTTGTTATCGATATTTATCGATTTTATATCGATATTTTTATCTATTTTCTAATCGATTTAGCTACCAATGGTATTATCGATGTTGCCATTGAAATTTTTATCGAATTTGTCATCGATTTTGGTATCAGTATTTTGATGGACGTTATAATCGATTTTGTTATCAATAGAGTATAATGATAAAAGTAAAGATAATGGAAAAACAGAATAACATGAATGTTATTAAAACGAACAGTGGTAGAGGTAGGGATCTACATTGATAGAAAAAAATCGAAAAAATATAACCACAAGCAAAAGCAGATGTGTGTATGTATAGGTAAATAAGTATTGTAAGTTTCACTTCTACAGTGTGGCCCAGGCGCACTTACTTTTTTATTTCGCAAAGATGGCTGTTATCAATTTTTATGGATAACGGTTCGATACGACATTGAACGGGTTAAAATATTATATTCGAAATCTTTTGTGAAATCCAAGTTTAAATTTTTGCGTTAAATATTAACCGCTAAGGTGAAGATGTTCTATGGCGGATGCGTAGGTAGGAAAGGAAAAAAGGAAGCCTGCATTGTACGCCACTGGGGCGGGAAAAGACAAAGACAAAGTCTAAGATGGGGAGATGAACACGAAGATAAGGGTGAACGTGAAAAAGTAGAAAGAAAAGCAAGAGGGTGAACAAGATGAAAGCGAAAGTGAAAGTAGGTGATTAAGACGAAGACGAAGAAGGAAAAAAAAGATGAAGATAAAGGTTAAGATGAGAGTTAAGAGACGAAAAATGAGGTAGGGATGGCGATAAAGAGCAGGGCGATCAAATAGATATAAAGAAGATGATGTTGATAAATGCGAAGGTGAAGAAGAAAAAATAATAATTTTTTCCATAAGGTTTGAATTTTTCGGCGTATTGTAACTACACGCACTTTGTCGTAACTAAAAACACAAAAAACACATGCAGAAAATAGCATCAAAGTGAAAGTTTCACAACATTCACAAACACTTACAAGAGTACATAGTATACAGACATCGTACATACAAACACACCGTGATTGGCGTTTGAAGCTTTTTTGTCATTTATCACACTTCTGCTTTCCGTGCTTGCTGTCTGTGTTCATTTTCGCACAAATTTTGCAGTGAAATCTCCTTCCACTCGAATTATGTGTTCATGTGAATGGACATTCCTGCGCCAGCGCCATCGTATTAAAGCCTATCAACTGCAAGTGAACAACAACACACTCCTTTCGCTCCAACATAGCCTGTCAATGACAGATTCGGACTCGATTTAGGCAAGCAAGCTGAATGCGATCGAGGTGGTCGAGTGTTTAGAGGTGCCAACTGCAACCCAGCCACGATGCCTGTGCAGAGGCGTATGCAAACCTAAAAGCGTACGTTATTCATGAAAATCTTCTCATACCAAAAATAATTTACCGTTCACAAGCGGCAAAAAACTGTAGGTCCCTCCACTTGTGTGACAAATTCAAGGCACAGACCGCAAATTGGTGGAGAAGCTTGGCCCAACTTTTAGCAAAGTGTGGAAGTGTAATTTATTTTTATCTCAAGCTGATCGCCAGGCTGACCAGAGGCTATTGGTAAGCAATGCCCCACAAACGTAAGCACATCCACACATAACCACAGCCCCTCCAACCCACAGCTCCCATAAGCATTTCGGTATATGTATACTCGTATATGCCTTCAATGTCATGACTAATGGCCTAACTGCATTTCTGGCCTGCCAGCGCTGCGCTCTTCTCTTATTAGCCAGCGGCTGGAGCTGCTGCTGTTTTGCTGCCAACTTGGTAGGATATTTATTAGGATTTCTGGCTTTTGTGGCCATTCATCAAATGCTTTGGTATTGTGTCCTTTTCGATGACTCCCAGTTCTGTCACATTCTGCGCTGTTGTTCTTGTTGTTTAAAGTGCTGGTGCTGCTGTTTTGAATCTGTTGCTTTTGTTTTAAAGCAAAGCTCCACCTCCAACTGACTTTGATGTTTGCATTTACGTTGTTGACACTAGATGTCCTATTGCTGAGATAGATATGTATAAGCGTATGGGCTTTTATGTTTGCGTTTGTTGGTGCTTTTCGTTTTAAAACTGTCAATGGAGCCATCCCTCTTACTGTCCCTTTTCGAATTTTGTACTTTCGCTAACAGACATGTTTATAAACATATATGTATATGTGTATACATACATGTACATTTGTATGTATGTATATTTGCTATGTGCCATCACTGTCGACCCTTTTAACCAACTAACTAAATGAATGAACTAAAATTTTAAGGAAGTCGAGAGCGAACATTTTTTTTATTCTTCGCGAAAACTTTAAATAAAATCCACAAATATTTAATCTTACATCCAAAGCACTCAGTCCGAAAATGAATTCGCAGCGTATGTAAATTTATTAATTATATTAGTTTTGGTTCCATGGGTTCCACTTTTCAAGATATACGTTTGTATATGCTTTTCATTCTACTCTCGTATGTTCCATTCCGTTTCATTTTATTCCATTCAATCTAATACCATTTTGTTTCACCCCATTCGTTTCTATTCCATTTGATTCCATTTCATTTCATTAAATTTCACAACATTCGATTCCATTTCGTTTTACTTTTTAACCGACTTTAAAAAAAGGAGGAGGTCATCAATTCTTCGGAATGTTTTATTTAAACTTATCATTTTTGAATGTATGTTACCGCATACCGATTTCGAAGAACCTTTTTGCATCGGAAAGATAGTATCTCACAGGTGATCCCATACTAATCTGGTTTAGATACAATCATTGGATCAAAAAAAAAATTAACAGCACTCCTAAATTTGTATATGAGATTTGAACTCGGTTTTGTTGTTTTGCTTAAAAATTACTTGTTATCGCTTCATATCATTTGCGTCCACTCTATTTCATTTCATTTCATTCATTTTCGGTTTTACTCCTTTAAGCTACACTGCACATTTTTGCTGTCTAATTTTATGAAGTTTTCATTTGTTTTAATTTCCTCGCTTTTCACTCAATTATATTACATTAACTACCCTCTTCTCCGTTCCACTTAATCTCATCTTTATATTTCGGTTGGTTTGCAACTTTTGAAACTCATTATTTTTTAACTTTCTTCCTTAAAGGTCAACATCCACTCCTTCGCCTAATACCAAAGTTCCAATAACTTCTTCCTGTATCTAACTTAACGCATTTCCTTACTTCGCGATATCGTAAGTATTTGCACCTACAAATACTAACTTTTTCTTTTGTTTCCTGTTTTACATAATTCTCAAATGAACACGTTTTTTTTAGGCTGTGTTCAACATTACGTAAGATATCAAATACATTCCGTTTGAACATTGTCCTTCCCACATTCTTAACGAGCAAAGCAATTGCATGCATGTTGGTACAAGTTGCCCTGTTGCATGTACTTCCGTTTCCGCTACAGCAAACATTTTCTGACAGCTGGATGCATTTTGTATTTTCTCCGGTTATTTCGATTGTGAAACTGATTTGTTTGTTTGGATTGTGGTAGCAATCAAATATTTCTTGGTACATTAGTTATTAAAGCCATTTTTGATAGGACGAGTTCCATTTGGAAACATACAAATTTTAGAACTACTAAATGATACAAACTCTCAGCTAAGTTGCCAAAGTAAAAACCGCATTTACTTATTGTAACAATTTTGCTACAAATCATTACGCTAGATATCTGTTCACGGCAGTATCCATAGCAAGGAAATTAGCACTCGAGCAAAAGCGCATCCAGAAACTATAACACCGTGCTACCATCAATACAAATAAAATATTCATAAATACTCGCAAAACTCGGGCCAAATATAGTGACGAAGGTATTTTTTCAAAGACGTATTTAATTGAATAACATTATTTGAAAAATTCAATGCAAAGTAAAATAAAAATCTATAACAAATAATAATATTAGCCGTCATCGATTCGCCACTTCGCTGCTTGCTATGTTTGAGTTCCGGTCGCTTAACGAAAAATGTTGCATGTGAAAGCAACAACAAAGTTAGCTAGCATGGATAGACGATAGCGAGTTTGGTTGTACCTCATTGTGTTCGTTCGTTTCGCCACTCGCTAACTGTTGGCGAATCGATGACGGCTATTATAATAGGCCGATATCTGTACATTATAGATATTAAAGAATAGTTCATCTTTACTAGAGTAACAGAAGCCAAAACAAGTTTTAGAATTTTTATCTCCCCAGCAAAAAAAATCGGTAATCGCCTTTAGTGGTAACGTGTTCTAGAAGGCATAGCGTTATAATGTCTTCGAATTTTTTCGCTTCATTTAGGCATTGCCGGTAATGCAAAGTACAATGTCCTACAATATTTTATTTGTTTCGCTTCTTTTCATTTCGGAGAATGTAAAGTAGAATGTCCTACAAAATTTTTTATCGATATTTCTGTGGAAGGAATGTACGCCAGGTATTTGCTAATATAAAATAAAAGAGAAAAATCTGTAGAATTGAAAAAGATTATTTTTTTGGAGCACCATGATGAATATATTAAAAATGTCCCTTTAATGAGTATCCTTGAATATCCTTGAAAATGTTCAATATTTATTTATGAAAAAATTATGAACTAAAGTCTAATATGTACACACTTATATCCTTGAATTTCATCCTTCTGACTTTACTACCTTAAAAAAATAAAGATATTTAAAAGGACATTTCCAATAACTAGTCGTTCTTATGAAAAAAAAATTTATACTTTTTTCAATTCCACATAATTTTTTCTTTCGTTTGGTACCACTGATTTTGTGAGCATATTGGTTGTTTCCTGTCAAGCTGGTATGAAAGTGTAACGCCGGGGGGGGAGAGTAAATAAATGCTTAGCAACAAACTTTACGTGGCAAGTAATTCACAGTACTTTATGCAACACAGTCATCGTACCGATCATAACGTAACGTGTTCCAGTCTGGTGGAAAGAGTACTGGTATCGAAATTGTCGAAGCAGACCAAATATGGACACTCATCTTGAGTCCACTTAAAAACGGACGGCATTACAGAAGGATAGAGAGGTCGCAGGATCGAAAATGCAGATAAGCAAGACTTTCAACCACCGCTTTACGATCTACTGATGAAAATAGTGGAGTAAAGGAACTTTGAAGTAAATCTGCAATTAAAATTAAGATTATAGATGACAGTTAAGTCCCAAATTAGTTCTCACATTAAAAAGTGCATTTCCTGAAAAATGCTAATAAAAGATATTGAATATAAGACCTCGATATGTTCATACTTATTTTTCGGTAGATTTATTGCCTTTGGAACTTGGGTTTCAATAACAGAAGGCAGAAAATAGTATTCTAGACAAATATGTTTCAGAAATTTTCCCGTTGATCAAATATATTACGTTTACCTTTTCAGTTTCTCCTTTATTCAAAAGACTCAAATCCTGATTCGTGCGCTGTCCCTAATTATTAATACTCAACCCTGATATGGTTTTTGCATCCTTACAAATTTCAGTTCTCAAGTAAACCAAAATTCCGCACTGAAAAAAGAAATCGCTGAATTCACGCTTTCTGTCATTCGACCTCTCGCTGCGAGCAACAAAATTTCGATTCCTGTCTAAAGTCATAGATTACTCAGCGGCAGCGAGAAGTTTCTTCTTCACATCACACCCCCTACCTTATTTATTCTCCTGAGTGTGAGCTACAACAGCACCGCTCAAGCTTGATGGCACCTACCCTACAGTCTTCATTATTTTAGCTTCAAAGCACCTTTTGCTTGTAAAGTGTATTCTTTGCCCTTCTATGCTTTGACTGACACACAAAATTTGTTGCAGGAAAACGAAGGAAAAAAGAAAACAAAGCACCGACATGGCTTGAACACAGTAAAAAAAAGTAAATAGCAGGTTAAAAAACACACAAAAATATTTTGATAAGAAATACAACAATGAAGGTTAAATTGACTTGCGTGCGAAAGGAATTATTTGGTGAGGTGGACACAGAGGCACACACTTTGCTATTCGCCACACAGCCAATGAAAAACGAAAGAACTTAAAATATGATTTTCGAAATACATATTTCACACAGTAAGCGGTATTTGCCCGGACTTTTTCTTGTTAAATTCCATTTTGTTTAACAAAGCTGCAGTGAAAAAGATTGCCAGCGTCTTTTGAGTTTTCAAGGATTAGTTTCGTAATTTCACTAACAAGTTTAAGCGGCAATTTATCACTGATTAAAGTATGTACGAACAAATATTTTCTTTGTCATTTTCGTTGAATTTTTAGGCGTATCTATGTATGTAGCTATCCAGCAGCAGTGTAAGGCGCTTACACTCATAACTTAGCTTAATTTTCGTTATTTGTTGTTGTCATCAAATTGTTGTACTCGTTACTTACTACGAACATTTCCGCACTCTTTCTTTGCATTCAGATAACTAGTTCCCCCCCCCCGCTTGCCCTGTTGCTTCTTCATACTTTTAATTTATGCTATTGCCGTTAATCTTCTTTTTGTTTTTGTTTTTGTTTGTATTTGCCCACACCAGCCTCTGCCGCGGCGCATCCTTTCTGTCAACTGTGTCCTGCGGCTTGCGTTTTCGCTGAGTCAAGTTGGTGCGACTAATTACGAAATTCCTTCTTGATCATGTCATAAATTGTAATTTTAATAAGTTTGCGCAGAATTTATTGCTCAACCAGTTATTAATAAAATTTGTCTAGTTATTGAAAAAGGATGAGACGCGTTGATTAAGTTTCTTGAGAAGCATTTATTTTATTGAAATATTTGCTAGCGACTAAGAAAATTTTAATTAAAGGGTTGGTGCTGAAATATGAATTTTCTTAATGCCAGTGCTAGTCAAAAAACTCTCGCGAGTTGCTCATTTGTGAACACCTTTGTTTTCTAAATTAAAATTGTGTTTATGGATGGTAACTCTCCCCCATGAAAAGCTACTCATAAAACCACTTGCCATTTGGATGCGGCGTAAAACTGCAGCTCCCTTCCCTTCAGTGGCGGATACAGAGCTCGAAAAATAGAAAAAATAAAATTTTGGATAACATACAAAAAAAAAAAAAATTAAAAAACGTTTACGTTACGTGTTTTTCTGCTAGCCTAATTTTAAGTAATATGAAATGGATTTATATTTGTTGTAAATAAATACTTAAGTACAAATTTTTACAAGTGAACATAAAGCAACTATGATTCGGGAAAAATATACAGCAAAAGTGTGGTTTACTATTTTGAACTTAAATTTTTTCGCTCCTAATCTGATAACACTAATTTTGAGTATAAAAAATCTGACATCGCCACCTCGAAAACTTCTTATAACGGGTGATTTTTTAAGAGCTTGATAACTTTTTTTTTAAAAAAAACGCATAAAATTTGCAAAATCTCATCGGTTCTTTATTTGAAACGTTAGATTGGTCCATGACATTTACTTTTTGAAGATAATTTCATTTAAATGTTGACCGCGGCTGCGTCTTAGGTGGTCCATTCGGAAAGTCCAATTTTGGGCAACTTTTTCGAGCATTTCGGCCGGAATAGCCCGAATTTCTTCGGAAATGTTGTCTTCCAAAGCTGGAATAGTTGCTGGCTTATTTCTGTAGACTTTAGACTTGACGTAGCCCCACAAAAAATAGTCTAAAGGCGTCAAATCGCATGATCTTGGTGGCCAACTTACCGGTCCATTTCTTGAGATGAATTGTTCTCCGAAGTTTTCCCTCAAAATGGCCATAGAATCGCGAGCTGTAGCGCCATCTTGTTGAAACCACATGTCAACCAAGTTCAGTTCTTCCATTTTTGGCAACAAAAAGTTTGTTAGCATCGAACGATAGCGATCGCCATTCACCGTAACGTTGCGTCCAACAGCATCTTTGAAAAAATACGGTCCAATGATTCCACCAGCGTACAAACCACACCAAACAGTGCATTTTTCGGGATGCATGGGCAGTTCTTGAACGGCTTCTGGTTGCTCTTCACTCCAAATGCGGCAATTTTGCTTATTTACGAAGCCATTCAACCAGAAATGAGCCTCATCGCTGAACAAAATTTGTCGATAAAAAAGCGGATTTTCTGCCAACTTTTCTAGGGCCCATTCACTGAAAATTCGACGTTGTGGCAGATCGTTCGGCTTCAGTTCTTGCACGAGCTGTATTTTATACGGTTTTACACCAAGATCTTTGCGTAAAATCTTCCATGTGGTCGAATAACACAAACCCAATTGCTGCGAACGGCGACGAATCGACATTTCACGGTCTTCAGCAACACTCTCAGAAACAGACGCAATATTCTCTTCTGTACGCACTGTACGCATTCGTGTGGTTGGTTTAATGTCCAATAAAGTAAACTGAGTGCGAAACTTGGTCACAATCGCATTAATTGTTTGCTCACTTGGTCGATTATGTAGACCATAAATCGGACGTAAAGCGCGAAACACATTTCGAACCGAACACTGATTTTGGTAATAAAATTCAATGATTTGCAAGCGTTGCTCGTTAGTAAGTCTATTCATGATGAAATTTCAAAGCATACTGAGCATCTTTCTCTTTGACACCATGTCTGAAATCCCACGTGATCTGTCAAATACTAATGCATGAAAATCCTAACCTCAAAAAAATCACCCGTTATAAAAGTTTTTGGTAAAAAGGAGAAAATCATAAAATTTTATCGAAAGCCATTTTGAATTTCAAAAATCTGACACCAGATTCGAAATCGGCGAACTCGAAAACCCCGCATTTATGTGACCTTGTGAAAAGGAAAAAATTATAAAATTTTTCTCCATATTGGATCCGCTATTTTAAATTCTAAATATCTAACACCGGATTGGAAATCAGCGACCGCAAAAACCCCCAAACACCAAGTTTCAAAACAGTTTTCTTACTTCTAGCCCTTTCGCCAGTAAATAGTGCACTAATGCGCTGATAACACACTCGCTTGCGGAGTTAGTTTGGTTAACTTGGTTTATCTTCCTGTAGAGAATTTAACATTTACTGTTTCGATACTACGGGTGTTTAAAATAGCATTATTCGATATGTTGTAGCAAGCTACGGAATAGTTTAGAAATGCCACTTAAACGCATTTTTTTTTTTATTCAACAAGTAGAAAGTTATCTCCGGAAATTTGTCTTAGGTAGCGTCCAGACGAAGCTGTCTGGCGTCAGTGAATCTCTGATGGGAATGTCAAGAAAATACTCCAAAATTATTAGGTGGAATGAGGTAAGCTCTTAGCGCTTCACTCTTTCAAGTATGGAGGTTTGCTTTTACTTTCTTTTGACATAATCAAACTTTCGCTTAACACCAGATTACAGGTCCATGATTAAGCAGTAGGTCTAGTATGAGCGAAGTCTTCGGCCTTGATACCGTCCTGAACCGGCTGGCCTTCTGAAGCATGGTTGAAAATATTCCGTCTTTCCCGTGCAGTTTTTACATTTTTATTTAATTAGAATATTTTTGGTTGATTCTACACGATGCTTTAAAATCTTTTAATTAAGTTCATATTTCCGGAAGCTAAGGAATTCTAAACACAAATTTATATCTTACTCGTACCATTCTATTAAGTAAGTACGGACGAGGATAAAAATAATCAAGCAATAAAACTCTATCCTCTTCTATAAAATAAGGAGATAAGGAAGTACACACAACCGTATTCGCGTCTTTCACGTTGAAGAGAGTACGTACTTTCAATTTTAATCTAAATTTTTTACTTCTATTAAATTCTGTTTCTGTTACTCATCCGCAATAAATTGCTTTGATTTAAATACGAATTATTTCATAATCTCCTTTATCCACTTTTTGCTACAGATACAATTTAAGTTCCTCTTCAAAATAGTTTCGTAGAGCCTTTTGCATTTACTTCAACACACTTGCAAAACAGCGAACTAACTTGGTTCTCCTTCTCGCTTGCATTTAAATGTACTTAGAGAAGCAGCTCAAAACATCCTTTCCGCTAAAGCCACTGATGTTGCTGATGCCGCTGCGTATACGTAACATTTTTATGCAATAAAGCGCATTTCTTTTGTTATTATAGATTCTTTTGTTGTGTTACTTAGCGCAGTGTTATTCAGTGAATTACTCATAAACACCAGCACCATACACACTTACGTATGTGTATGTGTATGTATTCCTAAGTATGAACACAATAGCTACAGTTATTTACGCGTGGATGCAAAACTCAGCGAAATAAAAGGCCGGGAAAGTGGGCAAACAAAAAAATAATAAAAGCGCTGTAACAAAATGCCAGCAACTAAACCACCAAGCACATACACACGTATACAAGAGGCACACATACAATAACTACAAACTTTTGCTTACGAAAGTGCATTTTTGTTGCCAGCCGCGCCGTTCCACAACATTGGAAACACTTTGGCAGCGCGCACTGAAATGTTGGCAGGCTTGTGTTGTGGCAGCAAATATGTACATGCAAGTAAATAACAGCTACAGCGCACGACAGCTAAATAACTGGGTCAGTAGCAATGCGACAAATACTAGGACACCAGCGAACACATGCACACGCAAGCTTACGACGAATGACACAAGAGAATGGAATTGACTTTCAAGGTCAAAGTTAGTGGCTCGGCGCATTGCTTGATTCGTTGAGAATTGCAATTATCTACGCTTTTTTTTTATTTTTCGTATTGACTAAAATTCAGTGATTTATAAACTGCATCTCAACTGCACAAATAAATATGAAAAATTTATGCGGAATTTCCTTTTATGTTGAAAGTACTTTTAATATTTAAAAGGTGTAGAAACTAACTATATTTCGATAAGAGCAGAAAAAACGTCAAAATGTACTGTAGAAGCGTTTTACTTGTGGTTATTTTTAAATTGCTAACATTCGTGATTTGTTTGCTGCACTTAGAATAAAAGTATGTATATTTTACTATAATATTGCTTTTCTCTTCTCTATGCTATATTTCTTTTATTTTCAGTCTTTATACAGTTACTTTTATAACTGTTTCGCTTACCACCTTTAATTTTTCGGACAAAATAAAAATGAATTCGAACAAATTTTTGCTTGCTTACCTTTGCATCTACGAAATTGTTATGTCTTGTATTTTTTTGATTTGTATGGATGGCCAGCTTTTCTGTTATGAGTCAGTACCCGATTCTCGCGTTCGCGTCATTACAAATTGCTTAAAATACGTCCAGACTTTCCAGAGCTGCTCTTTCTTTCTTTTTCTCTTTCATTCGCTACCACTAGTAGCATCACGTATGATCCTTTGTCTATTGAGTCTTTCATTACTCGCGACTTCCGCACACGAATTGGTTTTCTAATAAACCTGAAGGTCTTTTAAAAAATTTCTCAAACCCGGATACAACTTGTTCTGTGAGATTAGGAGTGGTTGTGGCTTAGGGAGACTTTCGGTTGATAATATAGCTCACTTAGGCGTGGGAAGAGTATGCTAACAATGACGCACATCAATAGATGTCACACCCATTTTGAACGAAATGCTCCATGGGTCGAGCACTCTGTTTTCTTTTTTAATTAGATTTATTCAACGCCGTCTTATAGATTTAAACTGCCCCAGGTAAGCAGTAGGTGGGATTTCATTTGTGACATTTCTTTCATATCTCGGCGATCAATTCATTCCACCATTATAACGGAACTCCACATATTTGGGCAGAACATTTTAGCAGAGTTACATTACAAGGTCATCAGTCAAAATCAAGTTATTTCGGTTTACGAATAAATTTGTATTAATAATTCAAGTAAATTCAAATTACGAATAAATTTTCATTCATTATCATCGATTTCGATTACTAATTTCCGAAAATATATTAGTATTTTTTTGATTCAATTATTCCTTTCCCAGATTGTGTCCATCCCTGTTACAATGGCTTTGTTGTCACTATGCGCGTAAACGTTAGGTAAGGTTAAATCGTTCCTGATGTGCTAGGTGTGAAATAATCGGATTCTGTAGACGAATGCACTCGGTAAGACCCAGTTCACTGCCTAGTCCATTCCTCATCCGAAAAGTAGAGAACTTGTTTCCGCAGGCAGATGTCAACCGGAATATATTTCATAAATTTCTTCCCAACAAATCCTAGTGCGTTCGAAGGCATGCGAATATTTTGTAGGAACCAAAACAGCACTAATTACTATAATTTTGCCGAAGAGGCAATCAGAACTTTAATTAAAAAATATATATATATCTATGTAGGATCGCAGAGTTTAAAAGGAGTAAGGTAATGTAATGTGTAACCATTTATGCAGTGTACTGTACACACAGGTGAATGCATTAGTATGCGCATTGCAGAACGTCACATAAAAATATATCAGTTACGCTTCGTGGCAATGTCTATGCTGCTCTCGTCACTCGTCTGGGCCATCTTCTGCTTTGGCTTCTGCGTCAGCTGAAGCTATGCTATGGCTGCTGTAGTATTTGCCAGCTTTTATTTCTCGAGTCAGTGCGCTACTTGATGCACGTCAAGCCAAGTGCGCCTTACAAGACGCGATGCCACTTTGCTAGATGTCAGTCGTAAGTGAAAAGAAAGAATATATGAAACATATGTACTGCGAAATTTAGGTTTAACCCTTTTAGGCAATTGCATCAGCAGCAGCACAGAATATAGGCAAGTGATCTGTTTTTTTACTTGAAGTCTCACAGATAGTTTTAGTTAAAAATACGTACTTTGGCTGTGGCTATTTGAACACTGAAGAAGTTTTTGTTCTTTTGATTCACTTTCAAACCAGTCAGAAAATATAATATATATAGCAAAATCTGATCTTTATGCATAGCAAAATTTATATATAATTTAATTTTACCTGCACAATATACTTATTTTTACAGCTAGTATAGTTAGTAAGTCTAACGCCCTTTCAGCATTTTCATAAGCATATTTATGTATGCATGTTTGTACACTGGTATATATTAAAAACGGTGTTGGTGACACCTTCTTTATAAATTTACATACACATTTGCCTCGGCCAAAAGTCTTCCTTCGCACCCTTGTTACCACCACGCCATCCTGACTTTGCCTCGCTTCCGCTGACATGTCTGCACTTTTAATTTGCTTCCAACTGCACAACCATGGGAGACAAGCCATCAAGCATACGCACATGCAGACACTTTATCAAATTTATCGCCACATTCACTTAACACTTTATGTGTGTGTGTGTGTGTGTATATTTGTTCGACACACACACACGCCCACTTAGCCTTGTCTTGCTTGCAGCACACACACATCAGCTAAGTGTCACGACGCTGACACTTTAATGCGAGAGAATAGTCGTCGAAATTGAGCGAGTCTGGAGGTGATGTGTGTATGCTAGGGGGCATATAGGGGCAGTGCGGGTGATGACTCTTTGGGGCGTTTACTAAGTTGGATGGCTTCAGTGTAACGCAAAGTGACGCACGCCAGGTCGTTGGCTTCGGTGCTTGCGCAATTTAGCAGCAAACAAACTATAAATACAAGCACTTCTATGCATTATATATGTAGTTGCATATATGTCAATGTACATAGAAATGTGCATGTGTGTGTGTGTGTGTATGGCGAGTGTGTGAATGAGAATGCATGCGCGCGTGGTTGCATGTTAAGTGCAACATTATTGCAGTGTCACAATTTAATGGCTGAGTAAACGCTCGTAAAATACTTTCGCTTATTGCCAATGGCATTGCTGCAGTTTTTGTTCTTAACAACATTTAGTTGCAGTTAAACAACAACAATATCTAACTTGATGACCAGAGGCAAAGCGCAGTGAGCGTGAGATTGAGCAACAGTTGCCGCTATTTCAGCGGGTGTCAGCTGTACAGCGCTGTCAGCTGTTTATTCCTTTTATTTCTAATAAATTGTGTATCTTTATATGTATGTTCATATGTGTGCATGTGCTTGTTTCACCTAAATTCATCGTCAATTTGTTGTGTGTTTAGCTTGCTCGTTAGTTGTGATTTTATACAGTTACAGGAAAAAAAAGCAAAACCTTCAAAAAAAAATTCTAATTTTCTTTAGCAATTTTAAAAGGTTTTTCAAAGCAAACAGAATGGTTTTTTGGAGCATTAAGGTTCACACTGAAGTTTGTCATGAATGAAAGGCGAAGTTTTTTGGCATTATTTTTGCAGAGTGCCCTTGGCTTTTTCTGAGCAGACAGAAGATAATAGCAACAATCACACCTCTGACAAGTTCAAACCAGCGTAATCGTTTCATTAAATATTTGCAACTAGGGCACGTAATGGTAGGTTCACAGAAAGCTGAGCGTCGTAGACAATTACTTTATTTAAACCGACGATTTGACTTAGTTCGCAGTCATTCAAAATTGATGCATAAACAATTTGTTTTCAGATCGCTATTTTATTTCTCATATCGGTTAAAAAAAAAACAAGTAATAAACGCATAAAATTTCAGGGAATCAAATCACTTTTGCAATAAAAGGCCTACAAACATAAGAGGGGTGAATACAAATGAAATACTGAGGCGAAGACTCGGTTAAGAGCCTCTCTGTGGTGCGTTTGTAGTGCAGCATGCGGCTCACTGAGCAAACGAAGATGTCACAAACCCACAGCATTCAATTCAAAATCTTGAGTTCCATTGTGGTGGTAAGTTATGAAAAAAGTCAGTTAACTAACATCCTTTGCCTTCAAACACAGATCTCTAGTTTTGCTGAATTTTTATGTTTTTAAAAAGGAGTAAAATAAGAACTCAATAAGTTTTGTTCAGCCCGCCGATTTGGTTTGGATTTCGATAAAAAACAAAAATTAAATTGAACAAAAGTTTAGCTATAAGGGCAAGCTGGTTTAAGCTCTAATTAACTGAGCGCTATGAACATGAAAATCGATAGTTGAACCTTTGTCAGTACTTTGAATTAACTATCAAAAAGGGTAATAATCAAGGCCAAAAGATATTTCTTTTTTAAACCAAAAAGTAATTAATTGAAATAAAAAATGCATGTACATACATATGTCATGGTTAAGCAAATAACTTCCGTATGAATAAACAATTACTTATCATTTCATTCTAAATCTTTGATGAATAAATGTTTTTAAATTTGGACAATTTACTTTGCCAACTCGCCGAATATTTTCACGTTTTTATTCCCCATTTATGGTCACTTAGCAACGTAAGTAAATCGTTGTATGTGTGGACAAAAAATCGCCACGTCCGAGCAAAAGTTTGAGTGTAAAATTTTGTATTGAATCAAAATATTCAACACTCAACAGCAGCAGAGGCAACAACAAAAATTGGTGTTCAGTTGAAGTGCTAACTATATAAAAAGACTGCAAGAAACTGCTACGTGTAACTTTACTACCACAAAAAAGTGTAAAAATACATACATACATACATTCAGTGGTTTATGTGGGCGATAGCAGTGGCGGAGTACCTTTTCATTGGTTGTTATGGTTCAACGTCACGTATACGCAATTTTCTTGACGATGTCAGCTTTCACACGTACACGTGCACGTACATATCGAGCCCTAACCGCCAAAATAACGTAAGCGACATTTTTTTCAAAATTTTCTTTTTGATGCAGAAATGCATCTAGATGCTCTAAGAATATTTCTGCATCAAAAAGAAAATTTTGAAAAAAAACTTCGCTTACGTTATTTTGGCGGTTAGGGCTCGATATGTACATATGTATTGTCAGCGACAAAACTTCCGCAAAAGCTTTTGAAATGTATTGTGTTTGGTAGTGATAATAGCTGCATTTTTTTTTTGTAAACGAGCGACAAGAGAATGCTCAACTCGGATAAAATTTCCTTTTAGCTACTTAAACTACCCTGTTGATATCTGGCATGAAACATGTGATTAGTTTAACGGGATCTAGGCACAATCAATAGAAATGAGTAATTAGACCAACTTCGCTCTGGCTACAGCAGCAGGTTAAACTCATAGCCATACCTCATAGAGGTGCCAAATGAGTGTCCGGCAAGCGGAGAGCCACCCCACGACTCGAAACATCTCTTCGTATGGCCGGGTAACCCCAGACGACTAACGCCTCTGTTCCTGTGGACAGACCCTACCTATAGAGGCTACACGCTTTTTGGGTCTTGCGTCAGTCGAGCTTGACGACAACGACTGAGATACTAATCGATCTGTTTAATCGAGTGTTCTTTTGTAGTTCGGTTGCAAAAGAATGCAACTAATGCATTTAAATTAGCTAGAGAAAAATAAGTGATATTCCAGCCCAATTAGGACAGCACGTGCTCTATGCATTCGCGATTTTTTTATAACTGTTTATGTTATGGAACCAATTGAGGGTTCTTCCAAATTTCTGTTGTACAGTTAATTTCGAGATATCGGTTGAAAAATAAATTCCCTTTTCCTCAAAAACCCAAAAATTTGCAAAAATTGGGCCGACCAGGGTAACTTTTTTTTAATTTTCCATTTTCAAAACACTTTTCGAAAATATGCGTGTTCGTATGGAATTCGCAGCATAAGATTGCGAATGACTCATTGGCGCCGAGCCGTTGAAGAACTTTTGGCAAATAAACGTGCAATAAAAAGTTCTTGTCGTTTAAAGAAAAAAGCTAATGCCGCATTATACTAAAGCAAGCTTCTCGACATAAGCTACTATTCCATATGAACACAGATATGTAAAATGAAACAAATTTCTATAAAACTTCCATACAATTTTCAAATTTTAAATACAAAATATTTATTTTTTGAAAACACGTACTGATCGATATTCTCGAAGTTCGTTTCTAAACAAATCTCACTATTTCGCGTTTTAAGGCCTGGTCAGATAATGACACAAAATTTTTTCACATTTTTAAATAAATTATAAACAAGCAAAATTGCTTCAAATGCATTGCCAAGGGCTCTGCCTGCGTCAAATGCAATGAATTTATAAAAAAAAATATATAAAAATGCTAAAATATAGAGGAAGAAATTGCAATTGGACTACTATGATTAATAAATTTCGCGTAAACTGCTGTTTTCCTTTTCCTTAAAGTCTGACCAATCGCTGGGATAATCGTACGTGGCGTATAAGTAACATTACGAGTACTTTCAGCTCGCATTTTATTTCATATAAAAGCAAGTCTTTGCAGCTGCAATTATAACTTGATATTAGCTTCTATTTGCTCTTGCTTAAAGCAGATATAGTAATTGGACTTTTCCCATAAGCAAAACGTTTATATACCTTTTATGTTTTTTGTAGCGCCAATTTTGGTTTTTTATTCAAGCAGCGTAACTGAGTTGAAAAAAAATAAAATTACTCAAATTCTGCCAATGTACTCATGCTACATATTACTTTTAAGGTTGACCCATTAAATGTGGCCCAAAATGCCATGCATTTCTGTAGCTGCATAACGAATGTTTGCCAAATGTTAAAAATTGCAAAATTTTACAAAATATTCGTTGATTCTTAAGTTTATTCACACCTGTCTGGTTATCAGGTTGTCTGGTTATGTGGTTATATTTTTTATTATTCAGTTTACAACAAAAGCATACACTGTAGAACAACAATTTTTAACCAGATAACCTGACAACCAGCCAAGTGTGAACAACCCAATTATAATTAGTTGTCAGTGCTCGAATATATTTTTCAGCTGTTTTAATGTGGACTTTACACAGAAATTGCCCACAATTGCGTAACAAAAATTTCCCTATGTAATCTTATTGACTTTGGTTAATCAATTAGTTTGTAAGTTGACTGACCAATTCCATTTATGGTGATTATTTTTATTTCCAAAAAATTATTTTAGCTTATATTTGCTTTGCAGAATTAACGCCTTAGTTTGCTAATCCGATCAGCTTAGCGATGTCCGCTTGCCAAAATGAAAACAAAAAACAAAAGCTCTGCGTGCATTTGTTTTTACATATATATGTAAATATATGTGTACATGCATGTCGCTCGTTTGCTGAAATAATGCCATAATACAAAAACTTCACAAATTAATTTACTCATATCTTATTAGTTAATGGTTTCTACAGTTCAGGAGCATACAAAAAAATTCGCAAACATTTTCGACTGAAATGATTTGAGACATTTTTCAAGTAAACCCGCGATATGTGCCTATGTAAATATAAAATATATCTACATAAAAGCCCAAATGTTGAGGAGATGCAAAAAACTGTGCATAGTAGTATTTTTCCAGTTAAATAAGATAATAATGGGAAGAAATTTTGGCGGACGAAAGAAATAGGGACCGTGAACTCTTTTATGGGAAAAAAATATATAAAAAAAATTTTGAGTTGTGACTGTTTTTGATTTAGCGTGCGATATACAACAAATTATGTCGCACAAATGCCACAAATGGTTCTATTTTTCACGCTAACAACTCTCAACTTTTATTTTGTTTCGATAATCGCCTATTGCTATATACATACATACATTACTGTATGCGATGGTATATAGTTTGATGCGAATAGTTTTTGCTTTCGCCCAACTTAGTTCCTATTTGTTTGCATATGTACATACCAACATACGGGCAAGATTCTCTAATTTACTGCCTTGTTTCTCCATTTGTGGCACATTGTTGCCGCCGCTAGTTCCGGTTAGTTCATACGCTTGTGAGGTGCATGCCATCAGACGGATGTTGAATATCTACACGTACTGTATTTGTTCATATGTGTGTGGAGGTGAATTAGCATGTGGCCGTTTTATGCAGACCACATTATACAATATACTGTTATAAGCAGATTATGTGCATGTGACGAGAAAATAGGATTAACTAAAGCGGACATAACTGGCAACAAATATGATCCGACCACACGCCCACCCAATCATGCACTACGTTGTAGTTATATACATATGTAAGTATGTAGGCACGTATTTAGATAGTTGTCAGCTTTACGCTAAATATGTACTCATAAATTGTTTTCTATTCTCTTTTGCTGCTTTTGGTCATGAAAAGCTCATTTTTTCTCTGCGCGCACACTCTATTAATATCCTGTTATTAAAGTCAACGCTCTTCCTTAGAAAGCAGGAGTGTTTATTTTCGCCAAAATTTCATAGTAGAAGGCTTTGTGGCTACTGTAAATTTTTGCAACTAAGTGAGCTATTGAATGAAGGCAGGTCAATATACTTGACTACATATAAATTCCGAACCAATTACCTTTACTGTTGCTGTTGTTTTTATCCCTATTTTTACCAGCATTCAAGCACAGAACATTATTTTGCGCGGTGAGTATCCCACGAACATACATACCTACATATGTATATACGAAAATATCGATACCTAAAGGTGAAAAGGTGCCAAGTCGAATTTTTTCAAAATTTAATTTTTGACGCAGAATGGCAGGTAATACGAAACTACATCGCTTTTCCATCTCTCCTGATGAATTTAAAAAAATGGACTTGGCACCTTTTCACCCTTAGGTGACGATATGTTTCCTCTTTTATACTAACTAATTAAAGGTCGAATGCCACGGTGCAATTTGTAAGTCCTCTCTTCGACATGACCGTAAAGGGGCGATTTCATTGCAATATTCAAAGAGTCATGAATTAAAAAAAAACATTAAAAATTCAAAAAAAAACATCCGCCACTTACAAAAAGTTATTTAACGTTTTCTTCTAAATTTATTAATATAAAGACTTAAATGTACTTAACTCGAAGGATTGGCAATCCAATAATAAATTAGAAGATGCTCCGACACTGAGCCTCGGCCATCGAATTATGCCTCGTTCGAGACGTTACCCATCTGCCTCATATGAACCGAAGAGAAATTATGCTGCGTTGAATGATTTTTTAAATTTTCCAACGTATGTATATTTCCTTAGTAAAGAATTTAAAAAAAATTTAAAGCAGGTCGCAAACTTTCTTGCATTTCTACGTTTAAAAATTATTTGGCGAAAGTTCAGCGATTCGTCTTTTAAAAAGTTAATTAATTTCTTTTTCTTAAATTAAATTGATAAACTCGTTTCAAAACGCTGCCAAAAATAAATTTGAACAAACTTTAAAATTGAGCCACAAAACACAAAGCAGTCCTGTGGGGTTTGTGTTTATAATTAAAAGTTTAGAACAAATTCCCATACGCCATTCACGAAAGTATGTAAAAGTTAATTACATTTTTCAAAATACATATGTTTGCACATACCTAACTACATGTGTGCATATGTATGTATGCACATGTGTTGTAATGTTAAGTATACTTAAGCAATAAAGCGACCAAGATATTCAAAATTAGGTAAGGGGAATGTAAACAAGCTTGCGGATAAAAATGCGCAAACCAACAAAAAAGCCAAAAATTAATGAATAAAGCGAGCTCTTCACAAACAACATTGATGCTAATAAGTTTTCGAATAAGTACGAACATACACTTGTATGCATTTGTTAAAACTGGTGTCCCTTAAATTTAATTATCGCGGAAATTGTCGAAGCTGCAATTTTTCTTTTTGCTGAAAATTTTAAATGTATAACTTCGATCTATTCAAGAGATAATTTTGAAGTATCGTCCAGATATTCAATTTGGTAAAAGGAAAACCCTTTTTTTGACAAATTCTGCGCATTGCATTGTCTGAATAAAGAATCTAGCGAGACAACAGGATGGTAGCAGTTTTGCTTTGACGTTTTTGAATTTTTAAAAATGTATTAAATTCGCTCAAAACTTGTTACTCGAGCGTACTTTGGGCCCTTGATTATGACTCTGATCATGAACTTTATAAAAGTCAAAATGGCGGATCCAATATGGCCGAATAATTTTTAAAAAGTGACTAAAGTAACTCGAAACTTGTAACTCGGGTTTTTGGTAGAATTCAGGAATTTTAGGAATGGTAGCTGATTATGACGGCTTGTTAGTTTAAAAAAGTTAGTGCAAATTAATAAAACATTGTGAACATTGGGTTCGCCTTAAATTAAAATACTAAACAAAGTCGGCAAAGGTTGGCAATAATTCTGTATGTGTCTGTAGATAATAAAACTATGTCAATAGGTTTTTGCCAAAAGTGGCAGAAACTTTTTGTGCAATTTTGAAATCGAATGGGTGCTGGATACGTCTTTAGCGAATTCTTAAATTTTAGGAATTTTCTGGTACATTCACGACCGAGAAAATGCCGAAAATTGGACTTTCACGTAAGTCTTGGATTAGCAGGGCCTTCGTACTAGACATTTCTAAGAAATTATTTTCGGTACTTCGATCGGTTTGAAGACTTTCATTTTTAGTATTTTATGCCGCTAGATTCTCCATTAGTACCACTGTGCGGCGATGCCTTGCCCGAAATTTTCACCTTTTTAAGCTTCCTAAAAATGTTTGCTTCTATCTTTTACAAAAAAAAAAAAATCGCAATCAACTCTCTGAAATGAGTATGCGAGGTAAATGCCCTTGTTTGCATTTATACACACTGCCATTAAGGGTTTACCATTTAAACTTTAAATTTAATACAATTCGCAGAAGAAAAAACACCAAAACAAAACAATTTAATTTAATGAATTTTCAAAAATTGTTGCTTTGTTGAACTAATTAATTTTTTCCCCTACAAAATATCCAAGCCATAATCCAAACGAATGTCAAACAAACTAACACACATACAAACATAGGCAAATCGAAGGCAATACAAATGTCATTTTCATTAGCCGAAATGTTTTAGATATTTCATGAAAATATGCATGTACATAAGGAAACTTATTGAAGTGTGATTAAGTAAATAAATATTGGAAATCGTACATAAGTTTTTTTTTTAGTACTAATGCGCATTATTTGTTAAGTGCGTGTTTCTAAAAGCTTTTCATTATAAATTCAGGAACACAAAAAGCTTTCGCTTGTGTGAATTTTAAATTAACTTCGTTCATGCATACATACAAACAAACAAATATACAAGCACACAGGCATTGATAACACTGTGCAACAATTTTCTGGTCAAGGAATCTAATGTCGAAGCGACCAACACAAATGGAGAGTATTAAGAGCGTTGCGAAAAGATAGCTCGCTTTTGAAAGTAATAGCCGCTCACAATGTATGTGTATTGGGCTGCTGTGGAGCAACAATGTTTACCCATTTTGAACTTGCCACCAGGTATACTATATAGTTTTGAGGATATAAATAACCCCTTCAAGTTTAAAAAAATTCTATAAATCTTTTTAGCCCCATAGTAGACAAGTATTGACTTTTTCATAACAGCTGTTCGAATTGTCTAAGCTTTTTTATACAGAGAACTGACGAAATGCTTAATTTTTAAATAATATTCTTTCTTCATTCACCGAGAAAAAGGGAAAACTAAGTAAATCAAAATATCACTCTAGTAACGTGAATTTTTATGTTTAAATGCGCTGCAAGAGCCAAATTTTGAATTTGGTTTTGCTACTCTAGACTAGTTTTCTCGACCTGAGGTGGCCGTTTCTTCGTTATGTGTTGCCCAGTGTAATGTAAGAAGAATACTTAAATATGAACGAATTACAAATTCAACTTTTTTGTATATTTTTTTTATAGTTATGCCACATTGAGGACCGGCAACCATTAAAAGTAAAAAAAAAGCTGAGCATGCAATTAAAAGTCTACTATAGCGTTCAAAAATGTATATTTTTGCATACTATCTCCTTCTTCGCATTCCTTTACAAAAATTCTCCTGATAAAATCTACAGTGCATATAGGATTTCCACATCGCAATTTTAGACAATATAAAAAAAAATAATTAGCCCGAAGTAAAAATTGGTCAGAGCAAAGGCAAAAAACACTATGGGTAGGATGGAGTATAAAAAAAATTTGCCATCAAAAAATTTTGGCCTTAGGGCGCTTTCGGAACACCGCGCTAAAGTTTAAATTTGGTTTGGAGACAAACTGAAAATGGCACACCGCCGAAAACGTTTTCGCATTCCAAAATGAGATTTAATAGAGCACTTCTCCACTATATAAACCTAGTTCAATTTAGTATGAATTTTCCTAAAATTTCTAACCAATTTTTCCCCAAACTCACACTGAGTGCTGGCGCTTTAACTTATAAGGTAATTATCCCTTCTTACCATTATAAAATTACCTACTGACGGTATCTAAGCTAAATACTTTCATAAATTTTATTTTCATTATTGCCTTTCCCTCAACCGAATTTCGTTTCTCATTAAAAAGTTAGAAGTTGTTTTTATCCGCTTAGCGCTTGTAGTGGCGGTTAATAAATTCGCATAAATTACAAAAGAGTTTATCAAAATTGTTGACGTATTACAACGGTACTTATGCATATGTGTGGTATATAAACGAGTATGCCTACAGGACAACCTCGCTGCATACTTATAAATATATGTATGCACACATACATATAAATCAAGCGTATCACTGGAGAATCACCGTTGTAGCAATTGGTGGTGACGTACAGAAAGCTAGCCTTTATGTGTATTCGCGATTGCAGGATGTGGTCAACGTGGGCGCGAGGTTTGCGTAGAGAATGACTTTGCTGTTACTCCCAGTATATTTTTCGCTAAATACTGTGGGTAAATATGTATTACAAATGAAAATACGGTAACTTTTCACTGGGGTTCATTTTTTAGGCTTGTAGACAGTATATACTTTTTTTTATATGTACGTATATATATATATAGTTATAAAGGGACGTACTTCTACAAATGTATATATGTAAATTTCGAAGAATCAACACTTCACGGGCAAATAACACCCATAGTTAGTTAAGGTCAAGTGGGACTATGGGTCTTCATTTTCATTCATTAAGCCCAGTCGACATTAATGCGTTTGGTAGTAGGTGGGTAGGGTATATGGTTAAATATACTTGTATACATACTTATTAACCGTTGCGTATCTCTGTTTGTGTGTGTGGCAGATAGCCCACTGTTGTCTTGCTTGTTAGCCGAGTATAGCTACAGGCGCACAGACAAGCAGAACAGCACAGTCGGACAAACATCAGCAAATGGACTTCCGACCAGTCTCGATTTTATTACGTAAATGTACAAAACAGAGCTACTTCTATATACGTGGAATTATGTCTACAAAAATACGCTAAAAAATGCGTCATGAATGCTATTCTTTCCTTAATATGGGTGTGTATTACCTTCGCTTAAAATTGTACATTGATACGTCGTAGATACATACATTAATGAATATGTACCGGTCAGTTGATTAACAGTTTTTGCCTCAGGTGACATTTTCCCTCACAGAGTTTAGTTTTTTATTTCTTTTTCACTCTCCATATGCACCGTTGACATATTTAGTAGCAAACTTATCGAATTACACAAAGTTTTATTTGCCGGTTTGTATAAACAACACTTGCTATTGACCCAAATATGATATTGAGTAGAGGAAATAAAAATAGTTATCATAGGGGAGCGTGAGTTAAGGTGCTAACGTTCCCACTTAAACGCCTAAACTACAACTAAAATAATTAGCACACCCACTCACCGACGCAATGGTAAATTATATCTTCGAGTAAATGAAAAATTTCATTTCATTGCAAACGGCGCTCTAGAAAAGAAATCTAGAAATTACGTGCTCATGAATTTCGAATTTGGGGAAATTTCACCCGCATGACGGTTAAATTAAATAAATTTCATTTGTCAATTTTATTGAGGCTCATTAATATTTATTTCAATAGTATTATTGAGCTTTGTGCCACGATTATTTATTAGGAAAAATGGAAAAGGCAGCAAAGTCTGTAAGTTGGAAAGATATCCACTTCTCACATAATTGATTGGTGCGCATTTACGTAGGTTTTTGGAACCTATGTCCGAATACTTCGGCGTAGGTATTTCCATCATTGAACTTGGATCCATCAGTGTTCCAAACTTGGCAGCTAATCGTTGTGTTTATCACTTTACAAGTGTCGCTTTCATCAGGTCTTATTAATTATTCGATATCAATTTTTCTGTGAATGTGATGACGGAGTTCCACAAGAATTGTTATAAAACCTCCAAGCAACGCCAAAGGTTTCCACATTTTATGTTCCACGTCAGTCTCAAGGCACTTCAAAAATGCAACTTTGCTGCCGCTAGAACCAGTTTATTGACCTTTGGCCACTAGATCATTGACGAGTATATTACCATGATGGGGTTGTCGCACTGTTTAATGATCAAAACGTGGGGTTGGGGAGATATCCCAGAGTTTTATTCGTTGTCTTTTTGGTAACCGTGGTGAGGTACTTGTATAGGTTTTTATCTCTTAATACTTCACTTCTCGCGATAACTTAATATCCATTCTACACTTCTGGCCATTCTTTGTCATTTTAGTACCTAGTAAGAATTAAGCATAACTTAAGTTATTTCAAAATAAGTAACTACCAGCTTTTTTTTGCATTTAAATCCAAATACAAATATACATAAATGTATAAATATTTAAATGCCTGTTAGCAAACGTAGAAATGAAAGTGTCAGCGGTCGTTTAAGCAACCGCCACACCATTATGTCTGCACACAAACCGAATGGTGTCTGCGGTCTTCCACTGCATTGCAGTGGGTAAGATATGTGACCGCAGTTTTTTTTTTTTGTTTTAAACGCTAGAGCGCAAAAGGTAGCCACATACATAGTTATGTACATATATCATGCGATAACTCACTCAATTTTTTTTATTGCGTTTGAGTTTGTATGCGAAAAAAAAAGTGTATTAAAAGGAGTGGTGGCGATGAAGCTTATTTCGGACATAAAAATAATAACTTGAATGGAAATCGCGTATGTATTTATGTAATACTTAAGTGTTCCCATGCCTTAACTTCGACGTTTGGTAAAATTGTTAAATTATTTATGTACATATATCTATTAATATAGTAATAAAAATTATGTGTTGCGGAGGTTTTAACACTAAGCGAAGATATTTTTCGACAGTGTCGTTTTGCGCTTCTGCGAAAATTTCTACTACATATAAGGCAGGTGGTCTTGATTTTATCCATCTTCTTTAATTCACGCCAACTATTTTCAACTTACGCATAAATGTCTCTTCTGACGTTATTTATGAATTACTGCCGCCATGGTCTATAGAAAATATAATAGCGACTTTTGCAAGAGTAGTTAATATTTTATGCTATTCTTTCAGAACATAGAAATATTTTGCACTGTGTTGTTAGTGGACATGAAACTACTTTAAATACTGGTACGTCATCCACCAAAAAGTAAAAATTGAAAAAATTTTACATTGCGCACTTTGCAAGTGGACTACTCATATGTGCTCGGGTGGTGTCTTTTTTTGATTGGGTTACATAAGTATTTGTGCTACAATAACATCAAATAGCTTATTTTAAATTCACCAAAAAACACATCCACCAGTTGCATTCAGATAAGTCCATACAAATATGTAGTACACTTATAAAACATGGAAACAGAAAATATAAATAGTGCGTCAATATCAAAACAGTAAAAACTGTCAGTCAAGTGAATTTAGATACTAAAGCATAAAAAAGGAACAGAAATGACTGAATAGCGATAGCTTTTATGTCGCATTTAAGTGAAGAAATCTTATTATTTAAATCATTATTTAACTGCTCTCTTGCGAATTGAAAAAATTGAAATTTTTATCCGCTTATAACTCCGGTCGCTTACTGCACTCTCACTTTCGAAGATTTCATTTCATTCTCATTCGCATGTATGTTTGTGTGTGTGCGTCTGTCTGCGTATACACTTTCGTTTTGTCATTCAGTTGGCAAATCCTTTCGCTTTAGATCGCTTTCTCTTTTTAGGGTAATCACCAGCTATGGGGAAATAAAAATGTCAACCCACTAAGTGACGCTGCGTAACTCGGGCAAAGCGACATACATATGTACATATCTATGGATATGCCAGCACACTCAAAAGTACACACAACTGTACATTTGTATATATGTATATATATATAAGCACGGCATTCCACAGCATGTATACCGTACCAAAATTTCGTCGCACATGAAAAACTAAATTGTTCTCAAAAAAAAAAAAAAAATGGAGACAAATAAAGAACATAAAATAAGAAGCGAAAATCTGCTTGTGCCAGCGCACTCACTCAGCCATAATTGTGCAGTTCGCAATGAATTCTTTGATTGTGCGCACAATTTATTCGGTACTTTGCGCGCTGCTGTACACGCATACATACATACATACATACATACATACATACTTTTGCATCCATTTCCTATTTCTGTGCATATGGACGGTGGGTGTGTGCATTTGCCTGTACTTTTTTACATATATACATCTAAATAAATGCATTGTATGCAATTTTAGTTCTACTATGGCCTTGAGCTACTAAAAATGCAAAACTTATACAAATGAAATAAAAGTAAAATGGAAATTCCAAACGAGCTGACATTAGAGTGCATACAGGCACACATCTACTATGTACATAGGTATGTATGTATTACGCTACTGTACAGTCGGGTATTTGGGACTCTGCTGCAGACGTGCTTCCTCTATATGGAATCCTATTGATCACGTAGTCGAACGAATGGAGAAGATTATTGCGGACACTAGCGTTGGCATCAGCAACTTCATACGCTAAGTGTGTGATTCCAATGAAGTCAACTAAATTGCAGAAAATGTCGACGTAGAAGTGCTGCTTGTTGGCATTTGACTAGATGAACTGTGATGCATACATATGTTTAAGTGTCTGGCTGTGCGTACCCTGCAAGGTAGCTTCGAATTAGTGAGCGAAATTTCTGGTTCCGTACTACACTTTATCGTCAAACACAAACCAGTTCCACAGCAATTCGTTCCCCACCAGTTCAAAAGCAGCGAATTGTAGTACTTCACAATATGATTTATTTTGGCAAAATTACGGATCCATAAGTTCTACTATTCATCACGTAAAAGAGCTCAATCAAGTTAGCGGCGCTAAAACGAAAAAATGAAGAAAAAATTTGTTCGTATTATTGTGCTCATTGTGTGCTATTTTCGGCCACTTTTCGTTTTTTTTGTGCTCCGACCATTTGGTAAATAATTAAGACTTTGCTAAGTTAACCGTAACTTAGCAAAACATTCATTCAATGAAGTATTTTTACTACTTTTCTGGGCTTATTTTTTTGTGCTTTTTATGGGCTTTAAAAATATTGCCCGGTTAACATTGAAAACCCGTTTGACGCCACGCTAGCTAACCCACTTCTTAAACTTTGGTCGAACACGGATAAATAGTATTGAGGAATTACGTGCTATTTTTGGGCTTTTTAGAGGCACCTAAATAATTATAGGAGCTCATCCAGTTTCCGAGATAATTAAGACTTT
>NW_023458890.1:88629-94732 GCF_013731165.1 Rhagoletis pomonella | reverse complement strand
TGGAAAAGGGGGCGTGGCACCTTCCATACAAACCGAATTTTTCATACTGAATATCTCTGGAGGAGTTGATGGTAGAGTGCTCGAACATGGTATGGAGATATATGAAACCAATCGCATGCTCATGGAAAAAAATTGTGGTTATTGGAAAAGGGGGCGTGGCACTTCCCATACAACCGATTTTTTCATACTGCATACCTCTGGAAGTGTTCACGATAGAGTACAGGAATTTGGCGATCAGGGTGTCCCTATCCTAAAATAATTTTCCCTATTTTTTCTTTTTGATCTTTTGGTATTTTTGTATGAAAAATCTAATATATAAAAATATCGTGTCACGGTGTTTGAGGTCGATTTCCTCCGAAACGGCGTAACCGATTTGAATGAAATTTTTTGTGTATATTTCGTAGGTATGACAATAGGGTGTAAAGTATGTTTCATACCGCTAAGTGAAGGGGACGTGGCACCTCCCATACAAACCAAATTTTTCACACTTTATATCTCTGCAAGTGTTCATGGTAGAGTACTGGAACTTGGTATGTCCAAGACATATAAAATCAAACGCATAGTCATGAAGAAAAATTTGAAAGAAGAAAAATTTGAAGAAAAGGGGCGTAGCACCTCCAATGCAAACCGAATATTTCACACTGCATATCTCTGGAAGTGTTCATGGTAGAGTACTTGAACATGGTATGGAGATATGAGAAATCACTCCCATACTCTTAGGAAAAATTGTGGCTATTTTATAAGGGGGGTGTGGCGCCCTTCAAATGGTACTGAAGCTATTACGTATCTTTGTATGCATATACAATTTTGCTAGGTTATTTAAGATGGTAATGGAAATATGCCTTCCGACAACCACCAAACCGTAATATTAGAAGATAAACGCGTCACTGAAAATCATGGACGTGAACTGTTGGTGAAAATGTTGTACCAAAATGTTTCAATACAAAAAATTAATTTTGGGCGGGACGAAGTTCGCCGGGTCTGCTAGTAACAAATAATAATATTAGCCGTCATTCGCTGCTTGCTATGTTTGAGTTCCGATCGTTTAACGAAAAATTTTGCATGTGAAAGCAACAACAAAGTTAGCTAGCATGGATAGACGATAGCGAGTTTGGTTGTACCTCATTGTGTTCGTTCGTTTCGCCACTCGCTAACTGTTGGCGAATCGATGACGCCTATTATAATAGGCCGTTGTCTGTACATTATAGATATTAAAGAATAATTCATCTTTATTAGAGTAACAGAAGCCAAAACCAGTTTTAGAATTTTTATCTCCCCAGCAAAAAATCGGTAATCGCTTTTAGTGGTAACGTGTTCTAGAGGGCATAGCGTTATAATGTCATCGAATTTTTTCGCTTCATTTAGGCATTGCCGGTAATGCAAAGTACAATGTCCTACAATATTTGATTTGTTTCGTATCTTTTCATTTCGAGGAATGTAAATTTCTGTGGAAGGAAAGTACGCCAGGTATTTGCTAATATAAAATAAAAGAAAAAATTCTTTAGAATTGAAAAAGATTAATTTTTTGGAGCACCAGCATGAATATATTAAAAATGTCCTTTTAATGTGTATCCTTGAATATTCTTGAAAATTCTCAATATTTATTTATGAAAAAATTATGAACTAAAGTCTAATATGTACACTTTTATATCCTTGAATTTCGTCCTTCTGACTTTACTACCTTAAAAAAAACAAAGATATTTAAAAGGACATTTCCAATAACTATTCGTTCTTATGAAAAAAAATGTATACTTTTTTCAATTCCACATAATTTTTTCGTTCGTTTGGTACCACTGATTTTATGAGCATATTGGTTGTTTCCTGTCAAGCTGGCATGAAAGTGTAACGTCGGGGGGAGAGCACAGAAATGCTTAGCAACAAACTTTACATGGCACGTAATTCACAGTACTTTATGCAACACAGTCATCGTACCGATCATAACGTAACGTGCTCCAGTCCAGTGGAAGGAGTACTGGTATCGAAATTGTCGAAGCAGACCAAATATGGACACTCATCTTGAGTCCACTTAAAAACGGACGACATTAGAGGAGGATAGACAGGTCGCAGGATCGAAAATGCAGATAAGCAAAGCTTTCAACGATCGCTTTACGATCTACTGATGAAAATAGTGGAGTAAAGAAACTTTGAAGTAAATCTGCAATTAAAATTAAGGTTAGAGATGACAGTTAAGTCCCAAATTAGTTGTAACATCAGAAAGTGCATTTTCTAAAAATTGCTAATAGAGGATATTGAATATAAGACCTCGATATGTTCATACTTATTTTTCGGTAGATTTGTTGCCTTTGGGACTTGCGTTTCAATAAAAGAAGGCAGAAAATAGTATTCTAGACAAATATATTTCAGAAATTTTCCCGTTGATCAAATATATTACATTTACCTTAACTTAACTACTCCTTTATTCAAAAGACTCAAATCCTGATTCGTGCGCTGTCCCTAATTATTAATACTCAACCCTGATATGGTTTATGCATCCCTACAAAACTCCAGTTCTCAAGTAAACCAAAATTCCGCACTGAAAAAAGAAATCGCTAAATTCACGCTTTCTTTCGTTCGACCTCTCGCTGCGAGCAACAAAATTTCGATTCCTGTCTAAAGTCATAAATAACTCAGCGGCAGCGAGAAGTTTCTTCTTCACATCACACCCCATACCTTATTTACTCTCCTGAGTGTGAGCTACAACAGCACCGCTCAAGCTTGATGGCACCTACTCTACAGTCTTCATTATTTTAGCTTCAAAGCACCTTTTGCTTGTAAAGTGTATTCTTTTCCCTTCTATGCTTTGACTGACACACAAAATTTGTTGCAGGAAAACGAAGGAAAAAAGAAAACAAAGCACCGACATGGCTTGAACACAGGAACATAGACAACAACAAAAAGTAGCAGGTTAAAAGACACAAAAATATTTTGATAAGAATTACAACAATGAAGGTTAAATTGACTTGCGTGCGAAAGGAATTATTTGGTGAGGTGGACACAGAGGCACACACTTTGCTATTCGCCACACAGCCAATGAAAAACGAAAGAACTTAAAATATGATTTTCGAAATACATATTTCACACTGTAAGCGGTATTTCCCCGGACTTTTTCTTGTTAAATTCCACTTTGTTTAACAAAGCTGCAGTGAAAAAGATTGCCAGCGTCTTTTGAGTTTTCAAGGATTAGTTTCGTAATTTCACTAACAAGTTTGTGCGGCAATTTATCACGGATTAAAGTATGTACGAACAAATATTTTCTTTGTCATTTTCGTTGAATTTTTAGGCGTATGTAGCTATAGCTATCCAGCAGCAGTGTAAGGCGCTTACACTCATAACTTAGCTTAATTTTCGTTATTTGTTGTTGTCATCAAATTGTTGTACTCGTACTTACTACGAACATTTTCGCACTCTTTCTTTGCATTCAGATGACTATTTCCCCCCCGCTTGCGCTGTTGCTTCTTCATACTTTTAATTTATGCTATTGCCGTTAATCTTCTTTTTGTTTTTGTTTTTGTTTGTATTTGCCCACACCAGCCTCTGCGACGGCGCATCCTTTCTGTCAACTGTGTCCTGCGGCTTACATTATCGCTTAGTCAAGTTGGTGCGACTAATTACGAAATTCCTTCTTGATCATGTCATAAATTGTAATTTTAATAAGTTTGCGCAGAATTTATTGCTCAACCAGTTATTAATAAAATTTGTCTAGTTATTGAAAAAGGATGAGTCGCGTTGATTAAGTTTCTTGAGAAAAATTTATTTTATTGAAATATTTCGTAGCGACTAAGAAAATTTTAATTAAAGGGTTGGTGCTGAAATATGAATTTTTTTTTAATGCCAGTGATAGTCAAAAAACTCTCACGAGTTGCTCATTTGTGAACACCTTTGTTTTCTAAATTAAAATTGTGTTTATGGATGGTAACTCTCCCCCAGGAAAAGCTACTCATAAAACCACTTGCCGTTTGGATGCGGCGTAAAACTGCAGCTCCCTCCCCTTCAGTGGCGGATACAGAGCTCGAAAAATCGAAAAAGCGAAATTTCGGATAAAATATAAAAAAAAATTTAAAAACGTTTACGTTACGTTTTTCCCTGCTAGCCTAATTATAAGTAATATGAAATGGAATTATATTTGTTGTAAATAAATGCTTAAGTACAAATTTTTACAAATGAATGATACATGATTTTAAGTACCTATAATTAGGGAAAAATATATAGCAAAAGTGTGGTTTACTATTTTGAACTTAAAAGATCATCGCCACCTCGAAAACTTCTTATATAAAAGTTTTTGGTGAAAAGGAGAAAATCATAAAATTTTATCGAAAGCCATTTTGAATTTAAAAAATCTGACATCAGATTCGAAATCAGCGAACTCGAAAACCCCGCATTTATGTGACCTTGTGAAAAGGAAAAAATTATAAAATTTGTCTCCATATTGGATCCGCCATTTTAAATTCTAAAAATCTAACATCGGATTGGAAATCAGCGACCGAAAAAACCCCCAAACACCAAGTTTCAAAACATTTTTCTTACTTCTGGCCCTTTCGCCAGTAAATAGTGCACTGATGCACTGATAACACATTCGCTTGCGGAGTCAGTTTGGTTAACTTGGTTTATCTTCCTGTAGAGAATTTAACATTTACTGTTTCGATACTACGGGTGTTTAAAATAGCATTATTCGATATGTTGTAGCAAGCTACGGAATAGTTTAGAAATACCATTTAAACGTAGTTTTTTTTTTTATTCAACGAGTAGAAAGTTATCTCCGGAAATTTTCCTTAGGTAGTGTCCAGGCCAAGCTGTCTGGCGTCAGTGAATCTCTGATGGGAGTGTCAAGAATGTCCTCCAAAATTATTAGGTGGAATAAGGTAAACTCTTAACGCTTCACTCTTTCAAGTATGGAGGTTTGCTTTTACTTTGTTATGACATAATTCAAAGATCTCGCTTCTCACCAGATTACAGGTCCATGATTTAGCAGTAGGTCTAGTATGAGCGAAGTCTTCGGCCTTCATACCGTCCTGAACCGGCTGGCCTTCTGAAGCATGGTTGAAAATATTTTGTCTTTCTCGTGCGGTTTTTACATTTTTATTTAATTAGAATATTCTGGGTTGATTCTACACGATGCTCTAAATTCTTTTAATTAAGTTCATATTTCCGGAAGCTAAGGAATTCTAAACACAAATTTATATCTTACTCGTACCATTCTATTAGGGTAAGCACGGACGAGGATAAAAATAATCAAGCAATAAAACTCTATCCTCTTCTATAAAATAAGGAGATAAGGAAGTACACACAACCGTATTCGCGTCTTTCACGTTGAAGAGAGTACGTACGTTGAAGTTTCATCTAAATTTTTTACTTCTATTAAATTCTGTTTCTGTTACTCATCCGCAATAAATTGCTTTGATTTAAATGCGAATTATTTCATAATCTCCTTTATCCACTTTTTGCTACAGATACAATTTAAGTTCCTCTTCAAAATAGTTTCGTAGAGCCTTTTACATTTACTTCAACACACTTACAAAACAGCGAACTAACTTGGTTCTCCTTCTCGCTTGCATTTAAATGTACTTAGAGAAGCAGCTCAAAACATCCGTTCAACTAAAGCCGCTGATGTTGCTGGTGCCGCTGCGTATACGTAACATTTTTATGCAATAAAGCGCATTTCTTTTGTTATTATAGATTCTTTTGTTGTGTTACTTAGCGCAGTGTTATTCAGTGAATTACTCATAAACACCAGCACCATACACACTTACGTATGTATGTGTATGTGTTCCTAAGTATGAACACAATAGCTACAGTTATTTACGCGTGAATGCAAAACTCAGCGAAATAAAAGGCCGGGAAAGTGGGCAAAAAAAAAAAATGAATAAAAGCGCTGTAACAAAATGCCAGCAACTAAACCACCAAGCACATACATACGTATACAAGAGGCACACATACATTAACTACAAACTTTTGCTTACGAAAGTGCATTTTTGTTGCCAGCCGCGCCGTTCCACAACATTGGAAACACTTTGGCAGCGCGCACTGAATTGTTGGCTGGCTTGTGTTGTGGCAGCAAATACATGCAAGTAAATAACAGCTACAGCGCACGACAGCTAAATAACTG
>NW_023458890.1:0-33629 GCF_013731165.1 Rhagoletis pomonella | reverse complement strand
TTTTTTTTTGCATAATTTAACGGTGTTTCTGTTCACTCATATTTCGATGCTTTAAATAAATCCATTCGTTCCCGTGCAAATTCATGAGAATATTATATAAGCTTTTAGAAAACCGTGGAATCGTTATGCGCGCTAATCCTTACCGGGAAATTATGCAACGTAACTAATGACAATCATCAAAATGTCTAATAAAAAGTTCAACAAAGCAAATAACAAGAACTACTAACCCAGCAAACATTGAGGTTACTTATCGATTAGAGAATGATTGGAGAACTAGCCACATTCTCCAATCTCAAATGTTAGAGAACGACACAAAAAAACCATCGAGAATCGTAGCGATCTCAACAAAAATGGGACATAGTTCTCGACTTGAGAAAATATTAATTCTCTAATCGAATTCTAAATGTTGATCTCTAATGGGATTCGAATGTGAATTTCATTTGCGTTGTTTCTCTAATCGTTCTCGAATCGAATTCTAATGTAGTTCTCTAACTTCGTCATCGACTCGAGAACGATTATCTAATGTAGAAATCCAAATTTCCCTAACGTTAAAGACTGTTGAGTTTGCTGGGAAGTACGCCACTAGCAGTGGGAGCAACTGAAGCAGAAATAATTGGAGCACCCAGCGGCGTAACGGCAACTAGCAGTCAACAACTGGCAGTTACTGGCCGGTAGTAAAATGCTGTATAACAAGCAAATCAAATTAAAAATTGTGTGATGGAGAAAGTTTTTGCGAAGTAAAAGTGTAAAACGAAATAAGTAAGTAAATAGATCCTTTTTTAAAAAGCCATTTCTGTTATTCGAAATTCCACTTCATGTATATTAAGGCATTCTTTCTTTTCTGTTGCCGTTGCTTTCTTCAACTCCTTTGGCAGCTTATTGCATTTTTTATATTTTATTCCAAATAAGCCAATCTTTCATTTTTTTTCTCTGGTAACTCGTCCGCACTTTTGAAGCGGAAACTAAGCAACAACAGCATTACGAAGTGTGACGGGCGCGTCCAGGGAACGATAAACGAGTGCATGGCGACCACTCGAATGCGTTGCGTCGCTGAAACATGCTCAGAACTTATTTTCCTTATTTTTCTGCTTCCGCACTTCTTACACTTCCTTCCTGCTTACAATAGTCGTCGGCTATGTCACCCTGCTTGCTTCCTTTGCTTCCACTGCTTTACCTATTCTTCTTACACAGTTCGGTTGCTGTTGTGTACTCGCCCACTGCTGTTGTGAAATAAATATGTATCAATGTATGTATTAGCAAATAAAAAGCTCACCTAATTTTTTGTTTACGTTTTTGCGTGGGGATTCTTCGTTATTGGTGGTGCTAAACTTATTACCGCTGTAATGATATCCTCAACTTAATTGAAAGGCAAACTGCGTGGAATGGAAGAATTCCAGTTGCTACATCGTTACTTTTGGCGACGGAAATAGTGAATGAAATTTGTAAGTAAATGAAACAACAGTTAGTTAAGTGGCGAAAGCGTGCGAAAAAAAAAAATTCAGATTTATTTTGTTGGGTCGGTGCGAATGCAGTGAGTGCGTTTTGAAAGAGGAATTGTGTAAGAGAAAATAGCGAAAGGGTTTGGTAAAATTGATAAAGATAATTGAGGAGATATCGATTTCTTTCATCTTGGCGGCCGCTGTGGTTTAGTGGTTAGCAGTGAGCGCTACCATTCCGCAGGGCCTGAGTTCAAGCCCAAGTTCCGACAAACATCACAGAAAAATAAGAAAATAAAGTTTTTTCTAATAGCGGTCGCCCCTCGGCAGGCAATTGCAAGCCTGCGAGTGTATTTCTGCCTTGAAAAAAAGCTTCTAATAAAAGTACTATCGCCGTTCGGAGTCGGCGTGAAACTGTAGGTCCCTCCCCTTTGTGGACTATGTTCTTGTTCTTCTTAAAGTGTGAATCTAACGAGTTTTTTTTTGTCGCTTTGATGCCTTTCTCGCAGAAAACACGCCTGGCATTATTCCAGACACCCCATCAAATCACCTTAGAAACTGAATGAAATTCACTTATCTTTGACTTTGTTGAACTCTTCTTCAGGGATTAGATGTTTACTCACTGGGACCATTCTGCAAGTGATGATCACATTTTTTAACATTTGCCGATGGTGCAAAAAATATGACATCGCAGCATTTAGTTTACTTGCGAAAATCGTATTGAATTTTCTTTGTGTATTTTAATTTAGCTGTCAATGTTCCAATACGCGGGGAAAAAGTTTTATCAGACATATGTGGTTTATATATGTATTTGAAACTTTGCGAGCGTATTTCTTGGAAGTGTTGATTCACAGATTACGTGTTAGCAGGAAGGAACGCTTCTTTTCTATGTTCACGTGCTTCTTTTTACGAAAATTCTTTAATAAAATAAATGTTGGTATATATTCCTAAATTTTTAATTTTTTTTAGGAACATAATCTGTGGTTCTTCTTCATCTGTAGCTAAGTTTACGTTGAAGTCATGAATGCATGTAAAATAACATCTTTTGTTTGCAAACCAGTATTGTATCACACATACATACCTACATATTTCTTTATATATGTGTACAATTAATTTAAAGTTAAAACAAAGAATAGTTTGTTTTTATAATAAATTTTTGTTAACTTCATAATTTTCTCTTCAAAGAATTTTTGTAGATTGTGCTCTCCATGGATGACAATTTGCGCAAATCGGTTGACTTTGATTGTCATATTAAAATCGCTTCCTTTTTCAGTAACGTTCGAACACAAATTTCGAAGGCAAATACACCGGCAATAATTCAAAATCAAATTTCCATTATTTTATTGTCATAGGTACTGCTTCAAACCTCTGCTTGTAACACAAAAGATTCTTAGCCTATAATTTTTTTGTCGGCAAAAAAGTTAAAAGAAACATCCACTTGCAACAAATGACTTCATCCATACACACGTATGCACATTAGGGTGGCCCTTATTTCGAAAAGAGCTCGGATTCTCGGTCTCACCCCCTAGAAAGGTGTGAATAGCCTGAAAACTAAACTATACAAAGTTTTACATAAAAATAGTTGCTAGAAAACCTTAAATATCGCTAATCAATTGAATAAGATATTAACAAGGCAATTCTAACGAACACAGTAGAAAGTCTTTTGTAAGACAATTGAAGGACAGTAGGCAGGCTAGCTTGAAAGATTTTGTTTACGAACGACTTTTGCCTTTCGAAATTCTGTGTTGAGTTGAAAGGCAGCTGCCAGAATTTCCCCATAAAGTCCTTGATAATATATTGCTAAAAAATTTTTACAATCCAAGTCGCATACCACTTACACCCTCGCGCGTCCATGATTGCTTGCGTCCCCTTGCGCCCATTCCCCTCTTCCTTCACCACGTGACTTTTAATTACGCGTAATACAAAATGCAATCGAAAAAACGCTCGGTAGCGTGAACGCGAGTTCGTTTGAAAAAATGTTGTTTAATTGCTTGCGACATTTACGCGTCATCACTTGTTAATTTTCGTTTCACTCTTTGCCGACCGTTCATTGCTGCGCCGGATTGCGCCGAACTAATGAAACTTTTTAGCTACAAAAGTACCGGTATGTGTGTGCATAAGTTTGTAACCTTCATTAACGCACCAAGTTTCAAGGACATTGTGGGCAGCCACGTCGACGCCTATATTTGACGCAGCGTTAACGTGAGATTTCAATTAACTCTCGGTATGTTAAAAAAAAAAAATATTACAGAAAATAGGTAGATTTAAAAAGGGTTGCCAAGTACTTTAGTGCACACATATGTATGTATGTATGTTTGTATATACATAGCTATTCAAATATATACATACATACATATGTCGTATGTTATTTACAAAATGTGTGGATGCTCTTAATGAGGAAATCATTAATTTGCGAAATCAAGAGTCGCTCACGTGGATGACATTTGAGATGTTGAAAAAGTCGCAAAAGCTTAAAAAAAGCATTTAATGTGTATATATGTATGTATGTATGTGTACTAGTTTAATGTATACCTACTAGTACAATCATACTTAAATAACTTTTCATACAAAGGTGTACTTCAAATACCTTAATGAAAGCAACTTCAAAATTTCCTTCACCTTAACACTCATTTATAAATACATACATACATATATATGCACCTATATACTTAGTACATAAATAGCTATGTAGTAGTAGGTAAATATGTAATTACTGAATCAACGATAAATTAGTGCAACTTTTGTCGTCGCATGTCGACTCAAAATATAACAGCTCTGGAGCTCAGCACTTCAAAAGCCCCTCTTTCATCGTCCCACCCAACTAACCGCCAACTGCTAGCTATTAGTGACTCTTGTTTCTTGTACGCTCATTCAGTTGTTCGGTTCGTCGTTCGTTTGCTATACTTCGCCGATTTCTTGGCAATAATTAATCAAGTGCTTTATTTTTTTATATTAAAGTTGTTGCTTTTTATATCACACACCCACTAACGAACGATTTCTACGCTGCTCGACTGAGTGCTGGTGCATATTAATTTGTCGCGGGCAGCTTAACCAATCTGATTAGTGCTGACGGCAAAGGCACCCCCTCGCCCCGCCTATGCTCACACAGGTGACCTGATAGAGTGCTTGGCGCACACAAATACATAAATGTGTATGCGCCACATATGAGAACAAGGACGGGTGCTAGCGTTAACACACATACTTAAACATTTTCGAAAGTGAAGGTTAACAAATTTCGCTTGAATGATTAACCTTTCTATTCAAGTCCTACTCAAACACCTCACAATTTTAAGAGCGAACAAGCCATGAAATCCAGACAAAACAAGTTGCATCTAATTAGTGCAAACTTTTAAGTGGATTATATTAATCATTAGTAAGTAATTTATAAGGAAAATTCTTCCCTCGAATGAAATAATAAAGCTACACATTTATTTTAAGAGCACGCTGCTTCAAGCTTTGATTTTTGAAGTGAAACTTCTTTAGCGGCGGTTGGTTGGTTGGGAGTAAATTAGCAAATTCAACGGAAATTGCACACGGATCTGGTTGGAACGGAAATAATGCAACGGATATGGTGCAACGGAAATGGTGCAACGGAAATGGTTGGGGCTGAGACAAGTGCTTCTTATGTGTATGCATATAGTATAAATTTAAAAAAATTTTCTAACAAAATGTTTAAGAATAACACTTAGGAAAAGACCAATACAAGAATGAAAGTAGAGGTGACTACGTACATAAATGAAGAATAGGATAAAGGCAAAGGTTAAAATAACAACAAAAATAAAGATGCGTAAAGATAAAGGCAAAAATAAAGGCCAAGGTAAATCTAAACACTTTACTTATATATATAAGAAAAAATGTGAAGGGGAATATGTAGATGAAAAAAATGATGAACACAGAAGTAAAGACAAAGAGGAGGATGAGGATACCGATAAAAGCAAAGATGAAGATAGGGGAAGAAAGATTAAAATAGAGGTAACTAAAGAGGAAAGGATATAGGGAGAGACACAGAGACTCAATCTGGGAACTATTTTTGGATTTTAGAGATTTTTGGGATTATCGAGACCTATCGATAAAATAATCGATATTTTTATCGGTTTTGTTATCGACTTTGTTATCGATATTTATCGATTTGTTATCAATATTAACCGATTTTGTTATCGATATTCATCGATTTTGTTATCGATAATTATCGATTTTGTTATCGATATTTATCGACTTTGGTAGCGATATTTATCGATTTTGTTATCGATATTTATCGATTTTGTTATCGATACTTATCGATTTTGTTATCGATATTTATCGATTTTATATCGATATTTTTATCTATTTTCTAATCGATTTAGCTACCAATGGTATTATCGATGTTGCCATTGAAATTTTTATCGAATTTGTCATCGATTTTGGTATCAGTATTTTGATGGACGTTATAATCGATTTTGTTATCAATAGAGTATAATGATAAAAGTAAAGATAATGGAAAAACAGAATAACATGAATGTTATTAAAACGAACAGTGGTAGAGGTAGGGATCTACATTGATAGAAAAAAATCGAAAAAATATAACCACAAGCAAAAGCAGATGTGTGTATGTATAGGTAAATAAGTATTGTAAGTTTCACTTCTACAGTGTGGCCCAGGCGCACTTACTTTTTTATTTCGCAAAGATGGCTGTTATCAATTTTTATGGATAACGGTTCGATACGACATTGAACGGGTTAAAATATTATATTCGAAATCTTTTGTGAAATCCAAGTTTAAATTTTTGCGTTAAATATTAACCGCTAAGGTGAAGATGTTCTATGGCGGATGCGTAGGTAGGAAAGGAAAAAAGGAAGCCTGCATTGTACGCCACTGGGGCGGGAAAAGACAAAGACAAAGTCTAAGATGGGGAGATGAACACGAAGATAAGGGTGAACGTGAAAAAGTAGAAAGAAAAGCAAGAGGGTGAACAAGATGAAAGCGAAAGTGAAAGTAGGTGATTAAGACGAAGACGAAGAAGGAAAAAAAAGATGAAGATAAAGGTTAAGATGAGAGTTAAGAGACGAAAAATGAGGTAGGGATGGCGATAAAGAGCAGGGCGATCAAATAGATATAAAGAAGATGATGTTGATAAATGCGAAGGTGAAGAAGAAAAAATAATAATTTTTTCCATAAGGTTTGAATTTTTCGGCGTATTGTAACTACACGCACTTTGTCGTAACTAAAAACACAAAAAACACATGCAGAAAATAGCATCAAAGTGAAAGTTTCACAACATTCACAAACACTTACAAGAGTACATAGTATACAGACATCGTACATACAAACACACCGTGATTGGCGTTTGAAGCTTTTTTGTCATTTATCACACTTCTGCTTTCCGTGCTTGCTGTCTGTGTTCATTTTCGCACAAATTTTGCAGTGAAATCTCCTTCCACTCGAATTATGTGTTCATGTGAATGGACATTCCTGCGCCAGCGCCATCGTATTAAAGCCTATCAACTGCAAGTGAACAACAACACACTCCTTTCGCTCCAACATAGCCTGTCAATGACAGATTCGGACTCGATTTAGGCAAGCAAGCTGAATGCGATCGAGGTGGTCGAGTGTTTAGAGGTGCCAACTGCAACCCAGCCACGATGCCTGTGCAGAGGCGTATGCAAACCTAAAAGCGTACGTTATTCATGAAAATCTTCTCATACCAAAAATAATTTACCGTTCACAAGCGGCAAAAAACTGTAGGTCCCTCCACTTGTGTGACAAATTCAAGGCACAGACCGCAAATTGGTGGAGAAGCTTGGCCCAACTTTTAGCAAAGTGTGGAAGTGTAATTTATTTTTATCTCAAGCTGATCGCCAGGCTGACCAGAGGCTATTGGTAAGCAATGCCCCACAAACGTAAGCACATCCACACATAACCACAGCCCCTCCAACCCACAGCTCCCATAAGCATTTCGGTATATGTATACTCGTATATGCCTTCAATGTCATGACTAATGGCCTAACTGCATTTCTGGCCTGCCAGCGCTGCGCTCTTCTCTTATTAGCCAGCGGCTGGAGCTGCTGCTGTTTTGCTGCCAACTTGGTAGGATATTTATTAGGATTTCTGGCTTTTGTGGCCATTCATCAAATGCTTTGGTATTGTGTCCTTTTCGATGACTCCCAGTTCTGTCACATTCTGCGCTGTTGTTCTTGTTGTTTAAAGTGCTGGTGCTGCTGTTTTGAATCTGTTGCTTTTGTTTTAAAGCAAAGCTCCACCTCCAACTGACTTTGATGTTTGCATTTACGTTGTTGACACTAGATGTCCTATTGCTGAGATAGATATGTATAAGCGTATGGGCTTTTATGTTTGCGTTTGTTGGTGCTTTTCGTTTTAAAACTGTCAATGGAGCCATCCCTCTTACTGTCCCTTTTCGAATTTTGTACTTTCGCTAACAGACATGTTTATAAACATATATGTATATGTGTATACATACATGTACATTTGTATGTATGTATATTTGCTATGTGCCATCACTGTCGACCCTTTTAACCAACTAACTAAATGAATGAACTAAAATTTTAAGGAAGTCGAGAGCGAACATTTTTTTTATTCTTCGCGAAAACTTTAAATAAAATCCACAAATATTTAATCTTACATCCAAAGCACTCAGTCCGAAAATGAATTCGCAGCGTATGTAAATTTATTAATTATATTAGTTTTGGTTCCATGGGTTCCACTTTTCAAGATATACGTTTGTATATGCTTTTCATTCTACTCTCGTATGTTCCATTCCGTTTCATTTTATTCCATTCAATCTAATACCATTTTGTTTCACCCCATTCGTTTCTATTCCATTTGATTCCATTTCATTTCATTAAATTTCACAACATTCGATTCCATTTCGTTTTACTTTTTAACCGACTTTAAAAAAAGGAGGAGGTCATCAATTCTTCGGAATGTTTTATTTAAACTTATCATTTTTGAATGTATGTTACCGCATACCGATTTCGAAGAACCTTTTTGCATCGGAAAGATAGTATCTCACAGGTGATCCCATACTAATCTGGTTTAGATACAATCATTGGATCAAAAAAAAAATTAACAGCACTCCTAAATTTGTATATGAGATTTGAACTCGGTTTTGTTGTTTTGCTTAAAAATTACTTGTTATCGCTTCATATCATTTGCGTCCACTCTATTTCATTTCATTTCATTCATTTTCGGTTTTACTCCTTTAAGCTACACTGCACATTTTTGCTGTCTAATTTTATGAAGTTTTCATTTGTTTTAATTTCCTCGCTTTTCACTCAATTATATTACATTAACTACCCTCTTCTCCGTTCCACTTAATCTCATCTTTATATTTCGGTTGGTTTGCAACTTTTGAAACTCATTATTTTTTAACTTTCTTCCTTAAAGGTCAACATCCACTCCTTCGCCTAATACCAAAGTTCCAATAACTTCTTCCTGTATCTAACTTAACGCATTTCCTTACTTCGCGATATCGTAAGTATTTGCACCTACAAATACTAACTTTTTCTTTTGTTTCCTGTTTTACATAATTCTCAAATGAACACGTTTTTTTTAGGCTGTGTTCAACATTACGTAAGATATCAAATACATTCCGTTTGAACATTGTCCTTCCCACATTCTTAACGAGCAAAGCAATTGCATGCATGTTGGTACAAGTTGCCCTGTTGCATGTACTTCCGTTTCCGCTACAGCAAACATTTTCTGACAGCTGGATGCATTTTGTATTTTCTCCGGTTATTTCGATTGTGAAACTGATTTGTTTGTTTGGATTGTGGTAGCAATCAAATATTTCTTGGTACATTAGTTATTAAAGCCATTTTTGATAGGACGAGTTCCATTTGGAAACATACAAATTTTAGAACTACTAAATGATACAAACTCTCAGCTAAGTTGCCAAAGTAAAAACCGCATTTACTTATTGTAACAATTTTGCTACAAATCATTACGCTAGATATCTGTTCACGGCAGTATCCATAGCAAGGAAATTAGCACTCGAGCAAAAGCGCATCCAGAAACTATAACACCGTGCTACCATCAATACAAATAAAATATTCATAAATACTCGCAAAACTCGGGCCAAATATAGTGACGAAGGTATTTTTTCAAAGACGTATTTAATTGAATAACATTATTTGAAAAATTCAATGCAAAGTAAAATAAAAATCTATAACAAATAATAATATTAGCCGTCATCGATTCGCCACTTCGCTGCTTGCTATGTTTGAGTTCCGGTCGCTTAACGAAAAATGTTGCATGTGAAAGCAACAACAAAGTTAGCTAGCATGGATAGACGATAGCGAGTTTGGTTGTACCTCATTGTGTTCGTTCGTTTCGCCACTCGCTAACTGTTGGCGAATCGATGACGGCTATTATAATAGGCCGATATCTGTACATTATAGATATTAAAGAATAGTTCATCTTTACTAGAGTAACAGAAGCCAAAACAAGTTTTAGAATTTTTATCTCCCCAGCAAAAAAAATCGGTAATCGCCTTTAGTGGTAACGTGTTCTAGAAGGCATAGCGTTATAATGTCTTCGAATTTTTTCGCTTCATTTAGGCATTGCCGGTAATGCAAAGTACAATGTCCTACAATATTTTATTTGTTTCGCTTCTTTTCATTTCGGAGAATGTAAAGTAGAATGTCCTACAAAATTTTTTATCGATATTTCTGTGGAAGGAATGTACGCCAGGTATTTGCTAATATAAAATAAAAGAGAAAAATCTGTAGAATTGAAAAAGATTATTTTTTTGGAGCACCATGATGAATATATTAAAAATGTCCCTTTAATGAGTATCCTTGAATATCCTTGAAAATGTTCAATATTTATTTATGAAAAAATTATGAACTAAAGTCTAATATGTACACACTTATATCCTTGAATTTCATCCTTCTGACTTTACTACCTTAAAAAAATAAAGATATTTAAAAGGACATTTCCAATAACTAGTCGTTCTTATGAAAAAAAAATTTATACTTTTTTCAATTCCACATAATTTTTTCTTTCGTTTGGTACCACTGATTTTGTGAGCATATTGGTTGTTTCCTGTCAAGCTGGTATGAAAGTGTAACGCCGGGGGGGGGAGAGTAAATAAATGCTTAGCAACAAACTTTACGTGGCAAGTAATTCACAGTACTTTATGCAACACAGTCATCGTACCGATCATAACGTAACGTGTTCCAGTCTGGTGGAAAGAGTACTGGTATCGAAATTGTCGAAGCAGACCAAATATGGACACTCATCTTGAGTCCACTTAAAAACGGACGGCATTACAGAAGGATAGAGAGGTCGCAGGATCGAAAATGCAGATAAGCAAGACTTTCAACCACCGCTTTACGATCTACTGATGAAAATAGTGGAGTAAAGGAACTTTGAAGTAAATCTGCAATTAAAATTAAGATTATAGATGACAGTTAAGTCCCAAATTAGTTCTCACATTAAAAAGTGCATTTCCTGAAAAATGCTAATAAAAGATATTGAATATAAGACCTCGATATGTTCATACTTATTTTTCGGTAGATTTATTGCCTTTGGAACTTGGGTTTCAATAACAGAAGGCAGAAAATAGTATTCTAGACAAATATGTTTCAGAAATTTTCCCGTTGATCAAATATATTACGTTTACCTTTTCAGTTTCTCCTTTATTCAAAAGACTCAAATCCTGATTCGTGCGCTGTCCCTAATTATTAATACTCAACCCTGATATGGTTTTTGCATCCTTACAAATTTCAGTTCTCAAGTAAACCAAAATTCCGCACTGAAAAAAGAAATCGCTGAATTCACGCTTTCTGTCATTCGACCTCTCGCTGCGAGCAACAAAATTTCGATTCCTGTCTAAAGTCATAGATTACTCAGCGGCAGCGAGAAGTTTCTTCTTCACATCACACCCCCTACCTTATTTATTCTCCTGAGTGTGAGCTACAACAGCACCGCTCAAGCTTGATGGCACCTACCCTACAGTCTTCATTATTTTAGCTTCAAAGCACCTTTTGCTTGTAAAGTGTATTCTTTGCCCTTCTATGCTTTGACTGACACACAAAATTTGTTGCAGGAAAACGAAGGAAAAAAGAAAACAAAGCACCGACATGGCTTGAACACAGTAAAAAAAAGTAAATAGCAGGTTAAAAAACACACAAAAATATTTTGATAAGAAATACAACAATGAAGGTTAAATTGACTTGCGTGCGAAAGGAATTATTTGGTGAGGTGGACACAGAGGCACACACTTTGCTATTCGCCACACAGCCAATGAAAAACGAAAGAACTTAAAATATGATTTTCGAAATACATATTTCACACAGTAAGCGGTATTTGCCCGGACTTTTTCTTGTTAAATTCCATTTTGTTTAACAAAGCTGCAGTGAAAAAGATTGCCAGCGTCTTTTGAGTTTTCAAGGATTAGTTTCGTAATTTCACTAACAAGTTTAAGCGGCAATTTATCACTGATTAAAGTATGTACGAACAAATATTTTCTTTGTCATTTTCGTTGAATTTTTAGGCGTATCTATGTATGTAGCTATCCAGCAGCAGTGTAAGGCGCTTACACTCATAACTTAGCTTAATTTTCGTTATTTGTTGTTGTCATCAAATTGTTGTACTCGTTACTTACTACGAACATTTCCGCACTCTTTCTTTGCATTCAGATAACTAGTTCCCCCCCCCCGCTTGCCCTGTTGCTTCTTCATACTTTTAATTTATGCTATTGCCGTTAATCTTCTTTTTGTTTTTGTTTTTGTTTGTATTTGCCCACACCAGCCTCTGCCGCGGCGCATCCTTTCTGTCAACTGTGTCCTGCGGCTTGCGTTTTCGCTGAGTCAAGTTGGTGCGACTAATTACGAAATTCCTTCTTGATCATGTCATAAATTGTAATTTTAATAAGTTTGCGCAGAATTTATTGCTCAACCAGTTATTAATAAAATTTGTCTAGTTATTGAAAAAGGATGAGACGCGTTGATTAAGTTTCTTGAGAAGCATTTATTTTATTGAAATATTTGCTAGCGACTAAGAAAATTTTAATTAAAGGGTTGGTGCTGAAATATGAATTTTCTTAATGCCAGTGCTAGTCAAAAAACTCTCGCGAGTTGCTCATTTGTGAACACCTTTGTTTTCTAAATTAAAATTGTGTTTATGGATGGTAACTCTCCCCCATGAAAAGCTACTCATAAAACCACTTGCCATTTGGATGCGGCGTAAAACTGCAGCTCCCTTCCCTTCAGTGGCGGATACAGAGCTCGAAAAATAGAAAAAATAAAATTTTGGATAACATACAAAAAAAAAAAAAATTAAAAAACGTTTACGTTACGTGTTTTTCTGCTAGCCTAATTTTAAGTAATATGAAATGGATTTATATTTGTTGTAAATAAATACTTAAGTACAAATTTTTACAAGTGAACATAAAGCAACTATGATTCGGGAAAAATATACAGCAAAAGTGTGGTTTACTATTTTGAACTTAAATTTTTTCGCTCCTAATCTGATAACACTAATTTTGAGTATAAAAAATCTGACATCGCCACCTCGAAAACTTCTTATAACGGGTGATTTTTTAAGAGCTTGATAACTTTTTTTTTAAAAAAAACGCATAAAATTTGCAAAATCTCATCGGTTCTTTATTTGAAACGTTAGATTGGTCCATGACATTTACTTTTTGAAGATAATTTCATTTAAATGTTGACCGCGGCTGCGTCTTAGGTGGTCCATTCGGAAAGTCCAATTTTGGGCAACTTTTTCGAGCATTTCGGCCGGAATAGCCCGAATTTCTTCGGAAATGTTGTCTTCCAAAGCTGGAATAGTTGCTGGCTTATTTCTGTAGACTTTAGACTTGACGTAGCCCCACAAAAAATAGTCTAAAGGCGTCAAATCGCATGATCTTGGTGGCCAACTTACCGGTCCATTTCTTGAGATGAATTGTTCTCCGAAGTTTTCCCTCAAAATGGCCATAGAATCGCGAGCTGTAGCGCCATCTTGTTGAAACCACATGTCAACCAAGTTCAGTTCTTCCATTTTTGGCAACAAAAAGTTTGTTAGCATCGAACGATAGCGATCGCCATTCACCGTAACGTTGCGTCCAACAGCATCTTTGAAAAAATACGGTCCAATGATTCCACCAGCGTACAAACCACACCAAACAGTGCATTTTTCGGGATGCATGGGCAGTTCTTGAACGGCTTCTGGTTGCTCTTCACTCCAAATGCGGCAATTTTGCTTATTTACGAAGCCATTCAACCAGAAATGAGCCTCATCGCTGAACAAAATTTGTCGATAAAAAAGCGGATTTTCTGCCAACTTTTCTAGGGCCCATTCACTGAAAATTCGACGTTGTGGCAGATCGTTCGGCTTCAGTTCTTGCACGAGCTGTATTTTATACGGTTTTACACCAAGATCTTTGCGTAAAATCTTCCATGTGGTCGAATAACACAAACCCAATTGCTGCGAACGGCGACGAATCGACATTTCACGGTCTTCAGCAACACTCTCAGAAACAGACGCAATATTCTCTTCTGTACGCACTGTACGCATTCGTGTGGTTGGTTTAATGTCCAATAAAGTAAACTGAGTGCGAAACTTGGTCACAATCGCATTAATTGTTTGCTCACTTGGTCGATTATGTAGACCATAAATCGGACGTAAAGCGCGAAACACATTTCGAACCGAACACTGATTTTGGTAATAAAATTCAATGATTTGCAAGCGTTGCTCGTTAGTAAGTCTATTCATGATGAAATTTCAAAGCATACTGAGCATCTTTCTCTTTGACACCATGTCTGAAATCCCACGTGATCTGTCAAATACTAATGCATGAAAATCCTAACCTCAAAAAAATCACCCGTTATAAAAGTTTTTGGTAAAAAGGAGAAAATCATAAAATTTTATCGAAAGCCATTTTGAATTTCAAAAATCTGACACCAGATTCGAAATCGGCGAACTCGAAAACCCCGCATTTATGTGACCTTGTGAAAAGGAAAAAATTATAAAATTTTTCTCCATATTGGATCCGCTATTTTAAATTCTAAATATCTAACACCGGATTGGAAATCAGCGACCGCAAAAACCCCCAAACACCAAGTTTCAAAACAGTTTTCTTACTTCTAGCCCTTTCGCCAGTAAATAGTGCACTAATGCGCTGATAACACACTCGCTTGCGGAGTTAGTTTGGTTAACTTGGTTTATCTTCCTGTAGAGAATTTAACATTTACTGTTTCGATACTACGGGTGTTTAAAATAGCATTATTCGATATGTTGTAGCAAGCTACGGAATAGTTTAGAAATGCCACTTAAACGCATTTTTTTTTTTATTCAACAAGTAGAAAGTTATCTCCGGAAATTTGTCTTAGGTAGCGTCCAGACGAAGCTGTCTGGCGTCAGTGAATCTCTGATGGGAATGTCAAGAAAATACTCCAAAATTATTAGGTGGAATGAGGTAAGCTCTTAGCGCTTCACTCTTTCAAGTATGGAGGTTTGCTTTTACTTTCTTTTGACATAATCAAACTTTCGCTTAACACCAGATTACAGGTCCATGATTAAGCAGTAGGTCTAGTATGAGCGAAGTCTTCGGCCTTGATACCGTCCTGAACCGGCTGGCCTTCTGAAGCATGGTTGAAAATATTCCGTCTTTCCCGTGCAGTTTTTACATTTTTATTTAATTAGAATATTTTTGGTTGATTCTACACGATGCTTTAAAATCTTTTAATTAAGTTCATATTTCCGGAAGCTAAGGAATTCTAAACACAAATTTATATCTTACTCGTACCATTCTATTAAGTAAGTACGGACGAGGATAAAAATAATCAAGCAATAAAACTCTATCCTCTTCTATAAAATAAGGAGATAAGGAAGTACACACAACCGTATTCGCGTCTTTCACGTTGAAGAGAGTACGTACTTTCAATTTTAATCTAAATTTTTTACTTCTATTAAATTCTGTTTCTGTTACTCATCCGCAATAAATTGCTTTGATTTAAATACGAATTATTTCATAATCTCCTTTATCCACTTTTTGCTACAGATACAATTTAAGTTCCTCTTCAAAATAGTTTCGTAGAGCCTTTTGCATTTACTTCAACACACTTGCAAAACAGCGAACTAACTTGGTTCTCCTTCTCGCTTGCATTTAAATGTACTTAGAGAAGCAGCTCAAAACATCCTTTCCGCTAAAGCCACTGATGTTGCTGATGCCGCTGCGTATACGTAACATTTTTATGCAATAAAGCGCATTTCTTTTGTTATTATAGATTCTTTTGTTGTGTTACTTAGCGCAGTGTTATTCAGTGAATTACTCATAAACACCAGCACCATACACACTTACGTATGTGTATGTGTATGTATTCCTAAGTATGAACACAATAGCTACAGTTATTTACGCGTGGATGCAAAACTCAGCGAAATAAAAGGCCGGGAAAGTGGGCAAACAAAAAAATAATAAAAGCGCTGTAACAAAATGCCAGCAACTAAACCACCAAGCACATACACACGTATACAAGAGGCACACATACAATAACTACAAACTTTTGCTTACGAAAGTGCATTTTTGTTGCCAGCCGCGCCGTTCCACAACATTGGAAACACTTTGGCAGCGCGCACTGAAATGTTGGCAGGCTTGTGTTGTGGCAGCAAATATGTACATGCAAGTAAATAACAGCTACAGCGCACGACAGCTAAATAACTGGGTCAGTAGCAATGCGACAAATACTAGGACACCAGCGAACACATGCACACGCAAGCTTACGACGAATGACACAAGAGAATGGAATTGACTTTCAAGGTCAAAGTTAGTGGCTCGGCGCATTGCTTGATTCGTTGAGAATTGCAATTATCTACGCTTTTTTTTTATTTTTCGTATTGACTAAAATTCAGTGATTTATAAACTGCATCTCAACTGCACAAATAAATATGAAAAATTTATGCGGAATTTCCTTTTATGTTGAAAGTACTTTTAATATTTAAAAGGTGTAGAAACTAACTATATTTCGATAAGAGCAGAAAAAACGTCAAAATGTACTGTAGAAGCGTTTTACTTGTGGTTATTTTTAAATTGCTAACATTCGTGATTTGTTTGCTGCACTTAGAATAAAAGTATGTATATTTTACTATAATATTGCTTTTCTCTTCTCTATGCTATATTTCTTTTATTTTCAGTCTTTATACAGTTACTTTTATAACTGTTTCGCTTACCACCTTTAATTTTTCGGACAAAATAAAAATGAATTCGAACAAATTTTTGCTTGCTTACCTTTGCATCTACGAAATTGTTATGTCTTGTATTTTTTTGATTTGTATGGATGGCCAGCTTTTCTGTTATGAGTCAGTACCCGATTCTCGCGTTCGCGTCATTACAAATTGCTTAAAATACGTCCAGACTTTCCAGAGCTGCTCTTTCTTTCTTTTTCTCTTTCATTCGCTACCACTAGTAGCATCACGTATGATCCTTTGTCTATTGAGTCTTTCATTACTCGCGACTTCCGCACACGAATTGGTTTTCTAATAAACCTGAAGGTCTTTTAAAAAATTTCTCAAACCCGGATACAACTTGTTCTGTGAGATTAGGAGTGGTTGTGGCTTAGGGAGACTTTCGGTTGATAATATAGCTCACTTAGGCGTGGGAAGAGTATGCTAACAATGACGCACATCAATAGATGTCACACCCATTTTGAACGAAATGCTCCATGGGTCGAGCACTCTGTTTTCTTTTTTAATTAGATTTATTCAACGCCGTCTTATAGATTTAAACTGCCCCAGGTAAGCAGTAGGTGGGATTTCATTTGTGACATTTCTTTCATATCTCGGCGATCAATTCATTCCACCATTATAACGGAACTCCACATATTTGGGCAGAACATTTTAGCAGAGTTACATTACAAGGTCATCAGTCAAAATCAAGTTATTTCGGTTTACGAATAAATTTGTATTAATAATTCAAGTAAATTCAAATTACGAATAAATTTTCATTCATTATCATCGATTTCGATTACTAATTTCCGAAAATATATTAGTATTTTTTTGATTCAATTATTCCTTTCCCAGATTGTGTCCATCCCTGTTACAATGGCTTTGTTGTCACTATGCGCGTAAACGTTAGGTAAGGTTAAATCGTTCCTGATGTGCTAGGTGTGAAATAATCGGATTCTGTAGACGAATGCACTCGGTAAGACCCAGTTCACTGCCTAGTCCATTCCTCATCCGAAAAGTAGAGAACTTGTTTCCGCAGGCAGATGTCAACCGGAATATATTTCATAAATTTCTTCCCAACAAATCCTAGTGCGTTCGAAGGCATGCGAATATTTTGTAGGAACCAAAACAGCACTAATTACTATAATTTTGCCGAAGAGGCAATCAGAACTTTAATTAAAAAATATATATATATCTATGTAGGATCGCAGAGTTTAAAAGGAGTAAGGTAATGTAATGTGTAACCATTTATGCAGTGTACTGTACACACAGGTGAATGCATTAGTATGCGCATTGCAGAACGTCACATAAAAATATATCAGTTACGCTTCGTGGCAATGTCTATGCTGCTCTCGTCACTCGTCTGGGCCATCTTCTGCTTTGGCTTCTGCGTCAGCTGAAGCTATGCTATGGCTGCTGTAGTATTTGCCAGCTTTTATTTCTCGAGTCAGTGCGCTACTTGATGCACGTCAAGCCAAGTGCGCCTTACAAGACGCGATGCCACTTTGCTAGATGTCAGTCGTAAGTGAAAAGAAAGAATATATGAAACATATGTACTGCGAAATTTAGGTTTAACCCTTTTAGGCAATTGCATCAGCAGCAGCACAGAATATAGGCAAGTGATCTGTTTTTTTACTTGAAGTCTCACAGATAGTTTTAGTTAAAAATACGTACTTTGGCTGTGGCTATTTGAACACTGAAGAAGTTTTTGTTCTTTTGATTCACTTTCAAACCAGTCAGAAAATATAATATATATAGCAAAATCTGATCTTTATGCATAGCAAAATTTATATATAATTTAATTTTACCTGCACAATATACTTATTTTTACAGCTAGTATAGTTAGTAAGTCTAACGCCCTTTCAGCATTTTCATAAGCATATTTATGTATGCATGTTTGTACACTGGTATATATTAAAAACGGTGTTGGTGACACCTTCTTTATAAATTTACATACACATTTGCCTCGGCCAAAAGTCTTCCTTCGCACCCTTGTTACCACCACGCCATCCTGACTTTGCCTCGCTTCCGCTGACATGTCTGCACTTTTAATTTGCTTCCAACTGCACAACCATGGGAGACAAGCCATCAAGCATACGCACATGCAGACACTTTATCAAATTTATCGCCACATTCACTTAACACTTTATGTGTGTGTGTGTGTGTGTATATTTGTTCGACACACACACACGCCCACTTAGCCTTGTCTTGCTTGCAGCACACACACATCAGCTAAGTGTCACGACGCTGACACTTTAATGCGAGAGAATAGTCGTCGAAATTGAGCGAGTCTGGAGGTGATGTGTGTATGCTAGGGGGCATATAGGGGCAGTGCGGGTGATGACTCTTTGGGGCGTTTACTAAGTTGGATGGCTTCAGTGTAACGCAAAGTGACGCACGCCAGGTCGTTGGCTTCGGTGCTTGCGCAATTTAGCAGCAAACAAACTATAAATACAAGCACTTCTATGCATTATATATGTAGTTGCATATATGTCAATGTACATAGAAATGTGCATGTGTGTGTGTGTGTGTATGGCGAGTGTGTGAATGAGAATGCATGCGCGCGTGGTTGCATGTTAAGTGCAACATTATTGCAGTGTCACAATTTAATGGCTGAGTAAACGCTCGTAAAATACTTTCGCTTATTGCCAATGGCATTGCTGCAGTTTTTGTTCTTAACAACATTTAGTTGCAGTTAAACAACAACAATATCTAACTTGATGACCAGAGGCAAAGCGCAGTGAGCGTGAGATTGAGCAACAGTTGCCGCTATTTCAGCGGGTGTCAGCTGTACAGCGCTGTCAGCTGTTTATTCCTTTTATTTCTAATAAATTGTGTATCTTTATATGTATGTTCATATGTGTGCATGTGCTTGTTTCACCTAAATTCATCGTCAATTTGTTGTGTGTTTAGCTTGCTCGTTAGTTGTGATTTTATACAGTTACAGGAAAAAAAAGCAAAACCTTCAAAAAAAAATTCTAATTTTCTTTAGCAATTTTAAAAGGTTTTTCAAAGCAAACAGAATGGTTTTTTGGAGCATTAAGGTTCACACTGAAGTTTGTCATGAATGAAAGGCGAAGTTTTTTGGCATTATTTTTGCAGAGTGCCCTTGGCTTTTTCTGAGCAGACAGAAGATAATAGCAACAATCACACCTCTGACAAGTTCAAACCAGCGTAATCGTTTCATTAAATATTTGCAACTAGGGCACGTAATGGTAGGTTCACAGAAAGCTGAGCGTCGTAGACAATTACTTTATTTAAACCGACGATTTGACTTAGTTCGCAGTCATTCAAAATTGATGCATAAACAATTTGTTTTCAGATCGCTATTTTATTTCTCATATCGGTTAAAAAAAAAACAAGTAATAAACGCATAAAATTTCAGGGAATCAAATCACTTTTGCAATAAAAGGCCTACAAACATAAGAGGGGTGAATACAAATGAAATACTGAGGCGAAGACTCGGTTAAGAGCCTCTCTGTGGTGCGTTTGTAGTGCAGCATGCGGCTCACTGAGCAAACGAAGATGTCACAAACCCACAGCATTCAATTCAAAATCTTGAGTTCCATTGTGGTGGTAAGTTATGAAAAAAGTCAGTTAACTAACATCCTTTGCCTTCAAACACAGATCTCTAGTTTTGCTGAATTTTTATGTTTTTAAAAAGGAGTAAAATAAGAACTCAATAAGTTTTGTTCAGCCCGCCGATTTGGTTTGGATTTCGATAAAAAACAAAAATTAAATTGAACAAAAGTTTAGCTATAAGGGCAAGCTGGTTTAAGCTCTAATTAACTGAGCGCTATGAACATGAAAATCGATAGTTGAACCTTTGTCAGTACTTTGAATTAACTATCAAAAAGGGTAATAATCAAGGCCAAAAGATATTTCTTTTTTAAACCAAAAAGTAATTAATTGAAATAAAAAATGCATGTACATACATATGTCATGGTTAAGCAAATAACTTCCGTATGAATAAACAATTACTTATCATTTCATTCTAAATCTTTGATGAATAAATGTTTTTAAATTTGGACAATTTACTTTGCCAACTCGCCGAATATTTTCACGTTTTTATTCCCCATTTATGGTCACTTAGCAACGTAAGTAAATCGTTGTATGTGTGGACAAAAAATCGCCACGTCCGAGCAAAAGTTTGAGTGTAAAATTTTGTATTGAATCAAAATATTCAACACTCAACAGCAGCAGAGGCAACAACAAAAATTGGTGTTCAGTTGAAGTGCTAACTATATAAAAAGACTGCAAGAAACTGCTACGTGTAACTTTACTACCACAAAAAAGTGTAAAAATACATACATACATACATTCAGTGGTTTATGTGGGCGATAGCAGTGGCGGAGTACCTTTTCATTGGTTGTTATGGTTCAACGTCACGTATACGCAATTTTCTTGACGATGTCAGCTTTCACACGTACACGTGCACGTACATATCGAGCCCTAACCGCCAAAATAACGTAAGCGACATTTTTTTCAAAATTTTCTTTTTGATGCAGAAATGCATCTAGATGCTCTAAGAATATTTCTGCATCAAAAAGAAAATTTTGAAAAAAAACTTCGCTTACGTTATTTTGGCGGTTAGGGCTCGATATGTACATATGTATTGTCAGCGACAAAACTTCCGCAAAAGCTTTTGAAATGTATTGTGTTTGGTAGTGATAATAGCTGCATTTTTTTTTTGTAAACGAGCGACAAGAGAATGCTCAACTCGGATAAAATTTCCTTTTAGCTACTTAAACTACCCTGTTGATATCTGGCATGAAACATGTGATTAGTTTAACGGGATCTAGGCACAATCAATAGAAATGAGTAATTAGACCAACTTCGCTCTGGCTACAGCAGCAGGTTAAACTCATAGCCATACCTCATAGAGGTGCCAAATGAGTGTCCGGCAAGCGGAGAGCCACCCCACGACTCGAAACATCTCTTCGTATGGCCGGGTAACCCCAGACGACTAACGCCTCTGTTCCTGTGGACAGACCCTACCTATAGAGGCTACACGCTTTTTGGGTCTTGCGTCAGTCGAGCTTGACGACAACGACTGAGATACTAATCGATCTGTTTAATCGAGTGTTCTTTTGTAGTTCGGTTGCAAAAGAATGCAACTAATGCATTTAAATTAGCTAGAGAAAAATAAGTGATATTCCAGCCCAATTAGGACAGCACGTGCTCTATGCATTCGCGATTTTTTTATAACTGTTTATGTTATGGAACCAATTGAGGGTTCTTCCAAATTTCTGTTGTACAGTTAATTTCGAGATATCGGTTGAAAAATAAATTCCCTTTTCCTCAAAAACCCAAAAATTTGCAAAAATTGGGCCGACCAGGGTAACTTTTTTTTAATTTTCCATTTTCAAAACACTTTTCGAAAATATGCGTGTTCGTATGGAATTCGCAGCATAAGATTGCGAATGACTCATTGGCGCCGAGCCGTTGAAGAACTTTTGGCAAATAAACGTGCAATAAAAAGTTCTTGTCGTTTAAAGAAAAAAGCTAATGCCGCATTATACTAAAGCAAGCTTCTCGACATAAGCTACTATTCCATATGAACACAGATATGTAAAATGAAACAAATTTCTATAAAACTTCCATACAATTTTCAAATTTTAAATACAAAATATTTATTTTTTGAAAACACGTACTGATCGATATTCTCGAAGTTCGTTTCTAAACAAATCTCACTATTTCGCGTTTTAAGGCCTGGTCAGATAATGACACAAAATTTTTTCACATTTTTAAATAAATTATAAACAAGCAAAATTGCTTCAAATGCATTGCCAAGGGCTCTGCCTGCGTCAAATGCAATGAATTTATAAAAAAAAATATATAAAAATGCTAAAATATAGAGGAAGAAATTGCAATTGGACTACTATGATTAATAAATTTCGCGTAAACTGCTGTTTTCCTTTTCCTTAAAGTCTGACCAATCGCTGGGATAATCGTACGTGGCGTATAAGTAACATTACGAGTACTTTCAGCTCGCATTTTATTTCATATAAAAGCAAGTCTTTGCAGCTGCAATTATAACTTGATATTAGCTTCTATTTGCTCTTGCTTAAAGCAGATATAGTAATTGGACTTTTCCCATAAGCAAAACGTTTATATACCTTTTATGTTTTTTGTAGCGCCAATTTTGGTTTTTTATTCAAGCAGCGTAACTGAGTTGAAAAAAAATAAAATTACTCAAATTCTGCCAATGTACTCATGCTACATATTACTTTTAAGGTTGACCCATTAAATGTGGCCCAAAATGCCATGCATTTCTGTAGCTGCATAACGAATGTTTGCCAAATGTTAAAAATTGCAAAATTTTACAAAATATTCGTTGATTCTTAAGTTTATTCACACCTGTCTGGTTATCAGGTTGTCTGGTTATGTGGTTATATTTTTTATTATTCAGTTTACAACAAAAGCATACACTGTAGAACAACAATTTTTAACCAGATAACCTGACAACCAGCCAAGTGTGAACAACCCAATTATAATTAGTTGTCAGTGCTCGAATATATTTTTCAGCTGTTTTAATGTGGACTTTACACAGAAATTGCCCACAATTGCGTAACAAAAATTTCCCTATGTAATCTTATTGACTTTGGTTAATCAATTAGTTTGTAAGTTGACTGACCAATTCCATTTATGGTGATTATTTTTATTTCCAAAAAATTATTTTAGCTTATATTTGCTTTGCAGAATTAACGCCTTAGTTTGCTAATCCGATCAGCTTAGCGATGTCCGCTTGCCAAAATGAAAACAAAAAACAAAAGCTCTGCGTGCATTTGTTTTTACATATATATGTAAATATATGTGTACATGCATGTCGCTCGTTTGCTGAAATAATGCCATAATACAAAAACTTCACAAATTAATTTACTCATATCTTATTAGTTAATGGTTTCTACAGTTCAGGAGCATACAAAAAAATTCGCAAACATTTTCGACTGAAATGATTTGAGACATTTTTCAAGTAAACCCGCGATATGTGCCTATGTAAATATAAAATATATCTACATAAAAGCCCAAATGTTGAGGAGATGCAAAAAACTGTGCATAGTAGTATTTTTCCAGTTAAATAAGATAATAATGGGAAGAAATTTTGGCGGACGAAAGAAATAGGGACCGTGAACTCTTTTATGGGAAAAAAATATATAAAAAAAATTTTGAGTTGTGACTGTTTTTGATTTAGCGTGCGATATACAACAAATTATGTCGCACAAATGCCACAAATGGTTCTATTTTTCACGCTAACAACTCTCAACTTTTATTTTGTTTCGATAATCGCCTATTGCTATATACATACATACATTACTGTATGCGATGGTATATAGTTTGATGCGAATAGTTTTTGCTTTCGCCCAACTTAGTTCCTATTTGTTTGCATATGTACATACCAACATACGGGCAAGATTCTCTAATTTACTGCCTTGTTTCTCCATTTGTGGCACATTGTTGCCGCCGCTAGTTCCGGTTAGTTCATACGCTTGTGAGGTGCATGCCATCAGACGGATGTTGAATATCTACACGTACTGTATTTGTTCATATGTGTGTGGAGGTGAATTAGCATGTGGCCGTTTTATGCAGACCACATTATACAATATACTGTTATAAGCAGATTATGTGCATGTGACGAGAAAATAGGATTAACTAAAGCGGACATAACTGGCAACAAATATGATCCGACCACACGCCCACCCAATCATGCACTACGTTGTAGTTATATACATATGTAAGTATGTAGGCACGTATTTAGATAGTTGTCAGCTTTACGCTAAATATGTACTCATAAATTGTTTTCTATTCTCTTTTGCTGCTTTTGGTCATGAAAAGCTCATTTTTTCTCTGCGCGCACACTCTATTAATATCCTGTTATTAAAGTCAACGCTCTTCCTTAGAAAGCAGGAGTGTTTATTTTCGCCAAAATTTCATAGTAGAAGGCTTTGTGGCTACTGTAAATTTTTGCAACTAAGTGAGCTATTGAATGAAGGCAGGTCAATATACTTGACTACATATAAATTCCGAACCAATTACCTTTACTGTTGCTGTTGTTTTTATCCCTATTTTTACCAGCATTCAAGCACAGAACATTATTTTGCGCGGTGAGTATCCCACGAACATACATACCTACATATGTATATACGAAAATATCGATACCTAAAGGTGAAAAGGTGCCAAGTCGAATTTTTTCAAAATTTAATTTTTGACGCAGAATGGCAGGTAATACGAAACTACATCGCTTTTCCATCTCTCCTGATGAATTTAAAAAAATGGACTTGGCACCTTTTCACCCTTAGGTGACGATATGTTTCCTCTTTTATACTAACTAATTAAAGGTCGAATGCCACGGTGCAATTTGTAAGTCCTCTCTTCGACATGACCGTAAAGGGGCGATTTCATTGCAATATTCAAAGAGTCATGAATTAAAAAAAAACATTAAAAATTCAAAAAAAAACATCCGCCACTTACAAAAAGTTATTTAACGTTTTCTTCTAAATTTATTAATATAAAGACTTAAATGTACTTAACTCGAAGGATTGGCAATCCAATAATAAATTAGAAGATGCTCCGACACTGAGCCTCGGCCATCGAATTATGCCTCGTTCGAGACGTTACCCATCTGCCTCATATGAACCGAAGAGAAATTATGCTGCGTTGAATGATTTTTTAAATTTTCCAACGTATGTATATTTCCTTAGTAAAGAATTTAAAAAAAATTTAAAGCAGGTCGCAAACTTTCTTGCATTTCTACGTTTAAAAATTATTTGGCGAAAGTTCAGCGATTCGTCTTTTAAAAAGTTAATTAATTTCTTTTTCTTAAATTAAATTGATAAACTCGTTTCAAAACGCTGCCAAAAATAAATTTGAACAAACTTTAAAATTGAGCCACAAAACACAAAGCAGTCCTGTGGGGTTTGTGTTTATAATTAAAAGTTTAGAACAAATTCCCATACGCCATTCACGAAAGTATGTAAAAGTTAATTACATTTTTCAAAATACATATGTTTGCACATACCTAACTACATGTGTGCATATGTATGTATGCACATGTGTTGTAATGTTAAGTATACTTAAGCAATAAAGCGACCAAGATATTCAAAATTAGGTAAGGGGAATGTAAACAAGCTTGCGGATAAAAATGCGCAAACCAACAAAAAAGCCAAAAATTAATGAATAAAGCGAGCTCTTCACAAACAACATTGATGCTAATAAGTTTTCGAATAAGTACGAACATACACTTGTATGCATTTGTTAAAACTGGTGTCCCTTAAATTTAATTATCGCGGAAATTGTCGAAGCTGCAATTTTTCTTTTTGCTGAAAATTTTAAATGTATAACTTCGATCTATTCAAGAGATAATTTTGAAGTATCGTCCAGATATTCAATTTGGTAAAAGGAAAACCCTTTTTTTGACAAATTCTGCGCATTGCATTGTCTGAATAAAGAATCTAGCGAGACAACAGGATGGTAGCAGTTTTGCTTTGACGTTTTTGAATTTTTAAAAATGTATTAAATTCGCTCAAAACTTGTTACTCGAGCGTACTTTGGGCCCTTGATTATGACTCTGATCATGAACTTTATAAAAGTCAAAATGGCGGATCCAATATGGCCGAATAATTTTTAAAAAGTGACTAAAGTAACTCGAAACTTGTAACTCGGGTTTTTGGTAGAATTCAGGAATTTTAGGAATGGTAGCTGATTATGACGGCTTGTTAGTTTAAAAAAGTTAGTGCAAATTAATAAAACATTGTGAACATTGGGTTCGCCTTAAATTAAAATACTAAACAAAGTCGGCAAAGGTTGGCAATAATTCTGTATGTGTCTGTAGATAATAAAACTATGTCAATAGGTTTTTGCCAAAAGTGGCAGAAACTTTTTGTGCAATTTTGAAATCGAATGGGTGCTGGATACGTCTTTAGCGAATTCTTAAATTTTAGGAATTTTCTGGTACATTCACGACCGAGAAAATGCCGAAAATTGGACTTTCACGTAAGTCTTGGATTAGCAGGGCCTTCGTACTAGACATTTCTAAGAAATTATTTTCGGTACTTCGATCGGTTTGAAGACTTTCATTTTTAGTATTTTATGCCGCTAGATTCTCCATTAGTACCACTGTGCGGCGATGCCTTGCCCGAAATTTTCACCTTTTTAAGCTTCCTAAAAATGTTTGCTTCTATCTTTTACAAAAAAAAAAAAATCGCAATCAACTCTCTGAAATGAGTATGCGAGGTAAATGCCCTTGTTTGCATTTATACACACTGCCATTAAGGGTTTACCATTTAAACTTTAAATTTAATACAATTCGCAGAAGAAAAAACACCAAAACAAAACAATTTAATTTAATGAATTTTCAAAAATTGTTGCTTTGTTGAACTAATTAATTTTTTCCCCTACAAAATATCCAAGCCATAATCCAAACGAATGTCAAACAAACTAACACACATACAAACATAGGCAAATCGAAGGCAATACAAATGTCATTTTCATTAGCCGAAATGTTTTAGATATTTCATGAAAATATGCATGTACATAAGGAAACTTATTGAAGTGTGATTAAGTAAATAAATATTGGAAATCGTACATAAGTTTTTTTTTTAGTACTAATGCGCATTATTTGTTAAGTGCGTGTTTCTAAAAGCTTTTCATTATAAATTCAGGAACACAAAAAGCTTTCGCTTGTGTGAATTTTAAATTAACTTCGTTCATGCATACATACAAACAAACAAATATACAAGCACACAGGCATTGATAACACTGTGCAACAATTTTCTGGTCAAGGAATCTAATGTCGAAGCGACCAACACAAATGGAGAGTATTAAGAGCGTTGCGAAAAGATAGCTCGCTTTTGAAAGTAATAGCCGCTCACAATGTATGTGTATTGGGCTGCTGTGGAGCAACAATGTTTACCCATTTTGAACTTGCCACCAGGTATACTATATAGTTTTGAGGATATAAATAACCCCTTCAAGTTTAAAAAAATTCTATAAATCTTTTTAGCCCCATAGTAGACAAGTATTGACTTTTTCATAACAGCTGTTCGAATTGTCTAAGCTTTTTTATACAGAGAACTGACGAAATGCTTAATTTTTAAATAATATTCTTTCTTCATTCACCGAGAAAAAGGGAAAACTAAGTAAATCAAAATATCACTCTAGTAACGTGAATTTTTATGTTTAAATGCGCTGCAAGAGCCAAATTTTGAATTTGGTTTTGCTACTCTAGACTAGTTTTCTCGACCTGAGGTGGCCGTTTCTTCGTTATGTGTTGCCCAGTGTAATGTAAGAAGAATACTTAAATATGAACGAATTACAAATTCAACTTTTTTGTATATTTTTTTTATAGTTATGCCACATTGAGGACCGGCAACCATTAAAAGTAAAAAAAAAGCTGAGCATGCAATTAAAAGTCTACTATAGCGTTCAAAAATGTATATTTTTGCATACTATCTCCTTCTTCGCATTCCTTTACAAAAATTCTCCTGATAAAATCTACAGTGCATATAGGATTTCCACATCGCAATTTTAGACAATATAAAAAAAAATAATTAGCCCGAAGTAAAAATTGGTCAGAGCAAAGGCAAAAAACACTATGGGTAGGATGGAGTATAAAAAAAATTTGCCATCAAAAAATTTTGGCCTTAGGGCGCTTTCGGAACACCGCGCTAAAGTTTAAATTTGGTTTGGAGACAAACTGAAAATGGCACACCGCCGAAAACGTTTTCGCATTCCAAAATGAGATTTAATAGAGCACTTCTCCACTATATAAACCTAGTTCAATTTAGTATGAATTTTCCTAAAATTTCTAACCAATTTTTCCCCAAACTCACACTGAGTGCTGGCGCTTTAACTTATAAGGTAATTATCCCTTCTTACCATTATAAAATTACCTACTGACGGTATCTAAGCTAAATACTTTCATAAATTTTATTTTCATTATTGCCTTTCCCTCAACCGAATTTCGTTTCTCATTAAAAAGTTAGAAGTTGTTTTTATCCGCTTAGCGCTTGTAGTGGCGGTTAATAAATTCGCATAAATTACAAAAGAGTTTATCAAAATTGTTGACGTATTACAACGGTACTTATGCATATGTGTGGTATATAAACGAGTATGCCTACAGGACAACCTCGCTGCATACTTATAAATATATGTATGCACACATACATATAAATCAAGCGTATCACTGGAGAATCACCGTTGTAGCAATTGGTGGTGACGTACAGAAAGCTAGCCTTTATGTGTATTCGCGATTGCAGGATGTGGTCAACGTGGGCGCGAGGTTTGCGTAGAGAATGACTTTGCTGTTACTCCCAGTATATTTTTCGCTAAATACTGTGGGTAAATATGTATTACAAATGAAAATACGGTAACTTTTCACTGGGGTTCATTTTTTAGGCTTGTAGACAGTATATACTTTTTTTTATATGTACGTATATATATATATAGTTATAAAGGGACGTACTTCTACAAATGTATATATGTAAATTTCGAAGAATCAACACTTCACGGGCAAATAACACCCATAGTTAGTTAAGGTCAAGTGGGACTATGGGTCTTCATTTTCATTCATTAAGCCCAGTCGACATTAATGCGTTTGGTAGTAGGTGGGTAGGGTATATGGTTAAATATACTTGTATACATACTTATTAACCGTTGCGTATCTCTGTTTGTGTGTGTGGCAGATAGCCCACTGTTGTCTTGCTTGTTAGCCGAGTATAGCTACAGGCGCACAGACAAGCAGAACAGCACAGTCGGACAAACATCAGCAAATGGACTTCCGACCAGTCTCGATTTTATTACGTAAATGTACAAAACAGAGCTACTTCTATATACGTGGAATTATGTCTACAAAAATACGCTAAAAAATGCGTCATGAATGCTATTCTTTCCTTAATATGGGTGTGTATTACCTTCGCTTAAAATTGTACATTGATACGTCGTAGATACATACATTAATGAATATGTACCGGTCAGTTGATTAACAGTTTTTGCCTCAGGTGACATTTTCCCTCACAGAGTTTAGTTTTTTATTTCTTTTTCACTCTCCATATGCACCGTTGACATATTTAGTAGCAAACTTATCGAATTACACAAAGTTTTATTTGCCGGTTTGTATAAACAACACTTGCTATTGACCCAAATATGATATTGAGTAGAGGAAATAAAAATAGTTATCATAGGGGAGCGTGAGTTAAGGTGCTAACGTTCCCACTTAAACGCCTAAACTACAACTAAAATAATTAGCACACCCACTCACCGACGCAATGGTAAATTATATCTTCGAGTAAATGAAAAATTTCATTTCATTGCAAACGGCGCTCTAGAAAAGAAATCTAGAAATTACGTGCTCATGAATTTCGAATTTGGGGAAATTTCACCCGCATGACGGTTAAATTAAATAAATTTCATTTGTCAATTTTATTGAGGCTCATTAATATTTATTTCAATAGTATTATTGAGCTTTGTGCCACGATTATTTATTAGGAAAAATGGAAAAGGCAGCAAAGTCTGTAAGTTGGAAAGATATCCACTTCTCACATAATTGATTGGTGCGCATTTACGTAGGTTTTTGGAACCTATGTCCGAATACTTCGGCGTAGGTATTTCCATCATTGAACTTGGATCCATCAGTGTTCCAAACTTGGCAGCTAATCGTTGTGTTTATCACTTTACAAGTGTCGCTTTCATCAGGTCTTATTAATTATTCGATATCAATTTTTCTGTGAATGTGATGACGGAGTTCCACAAGAATTGTTATAAAACCTCCAAGCAACGCCAAAGGTTTCCACATTTTATGTTCCACGTCAGTCTCAAGGCACTTCAAAAATGCAACTTTGCTGCCGCTAGAACCAGTTTATTGACCTTTGGCCACTAGATCATTGACGAGTATATTACCATGATGGGGTTGTCGCACTGTTTAATGATCAAAACGTGGGGTTGGGGAGATATCCCAGAGTTTTATTCGTTGTCTTTTTGGTAACCGTGGTGAGGTACTTGTATAGGTTTTTATCTCTTAATACTTCACTTCTCGCGATAACTTAATATCCATTCTACACTTCTGGCCATTCTTTGTCATTTTAGTACCTAGTAAGAATTAAGCATAACTTAAGTTATTTCAAAATAAGTAACTACCAGCTTTTTTTGCATTTAAATCCAAATACAAATATACATAAATGTATAAATATTTAAATGCCTGTTAGCAAACGTAGAAATGAAAGTGTCAGCGGTCGTTTAAGCAACCGCCACACCATTATGTCTGCACACAAACCGAATGGTGTCTGCGGTCTTCCACTGCATTGCAGTGGCTAAGATATGTGACCGCAGTTTTTTTTTTTTGTTTTAAACGCTGGAGCGCAAAAGATAGCCACATACATAGTTATGTACATATATCATGCGATAACTCACTCAATTTTTTTTATTGCGTTTGAGTTTGTATGCGTAAAAAAAGTGTATTAAAAGGAGTGGTGGCGATGAAGCTTATTTCGGACATAAAAATAATAACTTGAATGGAAATCGCGTATGTATTTATGTAATACTTAAGTGTTCCCATGCCTTAACTTCGACGTTTGGTAAAATTGTTAAATTATTTATGTACATATATCTATTAATATAGTAATAAAAATTATGTGTTGCGGAGGTTTTAACACTAAGCGAAGATATTTTTCGACAGTGTCGTTTTGCGCTTCTGCGAAAATTTCTACTACATATAAGGCAGGTGGTCTTGATTTTATCCATCTTCTTTAATTCACGCCAACTATTTTCAACTTACGCATAAATGTCTCTTCTGACGTTATTTATGAATTACTGCCGCCATGGTCTATAGAAAATATAATAGCGACTTTTGCAAGAGTAGTTAATATTTTATGCTATTCTTTCAGAACATAGAAATATTTTGCACTGTGTTGTTAGTGGACATGAAACTACTTTAAATACTGGTACGTCATCCACCAAAAAGTAAAAATTGAAAAAATTTTACATTGCGCACTTTGCAAGTGGACTACTCATATGTGCTCGGGTGGTGTCTTTTTTTGATTGGGTTACATAAGTATTTGTGCTACAATAACATCAAATAGCTTATTTTAAATTCACCAAAAAACACATCCACCAGTTGCATTCAGATAAGTCCATACAAATATGTAGTACACTTATAAAACATGGAAACAGAAAATATAAATAGTGCGTCAATATCAAAACAGTAAAAACTGTCAGTCAAGTGAATTTAGATACTAAAGCATAAAAAAGGAACAGAAATGACTGAATAGCGATAGCTTTTATGTCGCATTTAAGTGAAGAAATCTTATTATTTAAATCATTATTTAACTGCTCTCTTGCGAATTGAAAAAATTGAAATTTTTATCCGCTTATAACTCCGGTCGCTTACTGCACTCTCACTTTCGAAGATTTCATTTCATTCTCATTCGCATGTATGTTTGTGTGTGTGCGTCTGTCTGCGTATACACTTTCGTTTTGTCATTCAGTTGGCAAATCCTTTCGCTTTAGATCGCTTTCTCTTTTTAGGGTAATCACCAGCTATGGGGAAATAAAAATGTCAACCCACTAAGTGACGCTGCGTAACTCGGGCAAAGCGACATACATATGTACATATCTATGGATATGCCAGCACACTCAAAAGTACACACAACTGTACATTTGTATATATGTATATATATATAAGCACGGCATTCCACAGCATGTATACCGTACCAAAATTTCGTCGCACATGAAAAACTAAATTGTTCTCAAAAAAAAAAAAAAAATGGAGACAAATAAAGAACATAAAATAAGAAGCGAAAATCTGCTTGTGCCAGCGCACTCACTCAGCCATAATTGTGCAGTTCGCAATGAATTCTTTGATTGTGCGCACAATTTATTCGGTACTTTGCGCGCTGCTGTACACGCATACATACATACATACATACATACATACATACTTTTGCATCCATTTCCTATTTCTGTGCATATGGACGGTGGGTGTGTGCATTTGCCTGTACTTTTTTACATATATACATCTAAATAAATGCATTGTATGCAATTTTAGTTCTACTATGGCCTTGAGCTACTAAAAATGCAAAACTTATACAAATGAAATAAAAGTAAAATGGAAATTCCAAACGAGCTGACATTAGAGTGCATACAGGCACACATCTACTATGTACATAGGTATGTATGTATTACGCTACTGTACAGTCGGGTATTTGGGACTCTGCTGCAGACGTGCTTCCTCTATATGGAATCCTATTGATCACGTAGTCGAACGAATGGAGAAGATTATTGCGGACACTAGCGTTGGCATCAGCAACTTCATACGCTAAGTGTGTGATTCCAATGAAGTCAACTAAATTGCAGAAAATGTCGACGTAGAAGTGCTGCTTGTTGGCATTTGACTAGATGAACTGTGATGCATACATATGTTTAAGTGTCTGGCTGTGCGTACCCTGCAAGGTAGCTTCGAATTAGTGAGCGAAATTTCTGGTTCCGTACTACACTTTATCGTCAAACACAAACCAGTTCCACAGCAATTCGTTCCCCACCAGTTCAAAAGCAGCGAATTGTAGTACTTCACAATATGATTTATTTTGGCAAAATTACGGATCCATAAGTTCTACTATTCATCACGTAAAAGAGCTCAATCAAGTTAGCGGCGCTAAAACGAAAAAATGAAGAAAAAATTTGTTCGTATTATTGTGCTCATTGTGTGCTATTTTCGGCCACTTTTCGTTTTTTTTTGTGCTCCGACCATTTGGTAAATAATTAAGACTTTGCTAAGTTAACCGTAACTTAGCAAAACATTCATTCAATGAAGTATTTTTACTACTTTTCTGGGCTTATTTTTTTGTGCTTTTTATGGGCTTTAAAAAATATTGCCCGGTTAACATTGAAAACCCGTTTGACGCCACGCTAGCTAACCCACTTCTTAAACTTTGGTCGAACACGGATAAATAGTATTGAGGAATTACGTGCTATTTTTGGGCTTTTTAGAGGCACCTAAATAATTATAGGAGCTCATCCAGTTTCCGAGATAATTAAGACTTT
>NW_023458889.1:92731-94872 GCF_013731165.1 Rhagoletis pomonella | reverse complement strand
GTTCGAAGGAGTAGGTGATTCCGCAGTTGGCAAGCAAAAAAAATACGTCAATATAAAAATATAATTGTCAAAAATTGTTTGATGAGTAAAGCTGCTAAGTAAAATCAGTTCAAATTCAACTGCTAAGTCCAACATATTGTGCTTCTGTCGCTCGATTATTATTCTAACTTAGAGTATTACTTTATGCGTTTAAGCCAAGGTAATAACCAGCAAATAAGCTTTAATTTTTTATATCTCAAGAAAATTATTGTTACTTGTGGAACGAAACAGAAGGAAGATTAAATGCAGAAGAGTTTTCCAGCGTGTGGGTAGATTTGATAGAAAAAACTGTAGTACCAAATAATAGTTCCGGGGAGCCAATTACAGTAATTTTTATAGCGACGAATGCACATATCAAAACCGAAACTGTATAACTGGCTAATGCTTTGTAGTTTCTTGAAGTAGGCCATACCTAAATGGAAGCTGATTGTATCCATTCCACTATCGAACGAGCACTTAAGAAAAGAGATATCCATGTTCCTACAGAATACATTAAAGTATGAGATCAGCTAGAAAAAATCAAAAACCATATGGCGTAACTTATCTTAGTTACACGTTCTTTAAAAGCTTTAACACAGTTCAATTCTTTAATAGAATTCGTCCCGGTCGCGGCAAAGGTGCTGCTAAAATAACTGATATACGTACCCTACGGTATACACCAAGTGGCGACATTCATTTCAAACTAAGATTCTCCAACGAATGGGAAGTAATACCGCAAAGGAAATCCCCAGTAGCTGTTTCCTTTCCGTTTTCTCACCTTCCGAATTTGTACGAGAGTAGGCGTACGATTGCTCGCAGAAAGTATGAGATCTCCAGTATATCAAACGATTACTTCCTGAAGATTACCACGCCTACTATGACAATTTACCTCATGATTGAATAACATGTATTATACTTTCTGGCATTATTGAGTTCCTACTTAAATTATCTTATATGTGGACTTTGTAAAATTAATTTGAGAGAGGAATTCTTCACGTATAGTTATATATATATATATGTGTTTTATAAACTGCCTATTTTTGTTGCAATAAACGGAAGAATAAATCTGTTGTATTATTTTATATATATGATTATTTTTATCTATGGAATCCTATTTTCATTAACATTTAAACTGAGCTCGTAATCACAAAAAATAAAATAGAAAAAATTTTATTCATACAAAAAACCTGCTAAATCGACTTCAATTTTGAAAATACAAAAACTAAAACCTGCTAAGTTAAAAATTTGCCAATAAAACCATAAAAACGTAATTTTTTCATTCGTTCTGGATTAGGGCCATAGAACGTCACGCGATTAACAAACTATATGTAGGATTTGCCCCTTAGACTAAGAGTTAAAGATATATTTAGTTTTTTGCCTCTACAGTAAAATATGTTTTTTGGTCGTTAGCAGGTTTACACTCTAAGGCGACGATATACTTTTAGCCGCAGGAGGCTTATAGTTTTTAAGTTATTTGTTGTTAAAGTTTGTAAATTGAACTAACCTATCGCACAATAAACACTATATTTATGTACACACTTCGGCAAAATAGTTGCATTAAAACCCCGCACAATGAAATGTAAACATATTTTTTACATTTATGATGTATTTTTAGTAAATTAAGTAAGTTTTTATAATTATCCCGCACTTATATATGTATACGCACATTGTGAATACAGAACTGTCGATTCAACCATGGTTTCACACTGACATTAGAAGAGTGCTGCCACATCTAAGAAAATAACAATAAAAGAGAATAGTTTTTATCGTACCCATTTTCCTGCTCAGCGTTGAATTAGTAGTAAAGGAGGGTATGGGGTTAAACACCCCCAATTTATAAAAAAATTACAAGCGCCGTAGGTTTTTTATTAAAAATTTTCATTATTTATCGAAGTATTGATTCTTATGGAAAAAGCGTTTATCGTAGTATTGATTTTTATGGAAAAAGCGCGATTTTTTATTAAAAATTTTCATTATTTATCGAAGTATTGATTTTTATGGAAAAAGCGCCGCAGGCAAAATTTTTTAATAAAAAATCGCGCGATTTTTTGACAATTATATTTTTATATTGACGTATTTTTTTGCTTGCCAACTGCGGAATCACCTACTCCTTCGAACTGCAT
>NW_023458889.1:87930-92631 GCF_013731165.1 Rhagoletis pomonella | reverse complement strand
GAAAATTTTTAAACCCAATTATATTGATAAAATAAATAAATTATTACAATATGGGTATCAAATTAAAGAGTTTTAAGAAAGATAACTGTTGGAAATATTTTTGACGAGGGTTGCCACCTATTTGAAAATTTTAACTCAGACAAATTGATAAAATAAATGCATTATTGCCATGTGGGTGTAAAACTAAAGAGTTTTAAGAAGGCGTACAGCCGAAAATATGTTTGAAGAGTGTTGCCACCTGTTTGAAAATTTAACTAAAGTACATAAATAAATAAATGAAATATTACATTATGGGTATCAAAATAAAGAGGTTTAAGAAAGATATCTGTTAGAAATATTTTGGAGAAGGGTTGCCACCAATTTTTAAATTTTAATATAAATAAAATATTTTAAAGGAGGGTTGCCACCTGTTAAAAAATTAAGCGCAATTTTATTGATAAACTAAATGATATATTACAATATAGATATTAAATTCAAGAGGTTTAAGAAAGATAGCTGCTGGAAATATTTTTGAGTAAAGTTGCCACATCTTTGAAAATTGAAACTCAGTTGTTTTGATAAAATAAATGAAATACGTTAATTTGGGTATCAAACTTTAGATTTTTAAGAAGGCTTACAGCCGAAAATATGCCTGAGGAGGGTTGCCACCTGTTTGAAAATTTAACTCAATATAATTGAAATAGGTATCAAATTAAATAGGTTGAGGAAAGAAAACTTTAGGAAATACTTTTGTGCAGGATTGCCACCTATTTGAAAATTTTAACTCAGTTATATTGATTATACAAATGAAATATTGCAATGTGGGTAGCGAACTAAAGAGTTTTTAAAAGTCCTACAGTAGAAAGTTTCTTTGAAGAGGGTTGCCACCTGTTTGAAAATTTATCTCAATTAAATTGGTAAAATAAATGAAATGTTACAATATCGGTACCAAACTAAAGGCATTTAAAAATCTTGATTTAGAAATCTATATTTATATATATAAAAATGTTGTGTTCCTTTGTCACGGTCATCGAAACTCGAGAACCGCTGAACTGATTTGAATAATTTTTTTTTTGTATTGTTCGGTATCATAGCAGGATCATTTATATTACAAAAATAAATAAATGAAGTATTTCAATATTAAGGTTTACGGCAGAAAATATATTTGAGGAGGGTTGCCACCTGTTTGAAAATTTAACTAAATTTACATAATTGATAAAATAAATGACTTATTGAAATATAGGTATTAAATTAAGGAAGTTTAAGATAAATGGCTCTTGGAAATATTTTTGAGGAGAGTTGCCACCTTTTTGAAAATTTTAACTCGAAAACTTAGTATGTTGCACCTATGTATTTTCAATATAAAGCGATAAAATAAATAAACCAACGAAAAATTAGTCCCTTGTTAAATATGTTTGATTTATTATTATTTTTTTATGGATATGTACAAATGTAGAGCGGGTACGGACGATGTGTGGTAGCTGACGGCCGTCCCTGGTTGAATACGGGAAAATAAGTACCCGCGCTCTTTTCAATAGAAATGAGTTCAACCTCAAAGCAGTAAAACTGTTTGGAGGGGAAGTTAAAAAATAGTTAATTTGGCGGGAAAAATGTATGACCGTTTCTAATAAATACATGTGTACCTTAGAGCGGTCCAAAAAAATAAAGTCGGAATTTTAATGCCGGCACACCCTAGGATTGATCCATATCGAAAAAATATACCCCTATTTTTTTATTTTGAAACCAAAAAATATTTAGGGAGTGCTCAAAGCGTTCAAAGTTTTCCATGTATTTTATATGGAGAAAAAACGATTTTTCGTAGAAATGGTATAGAACTCTTGAAAATCAATATTTTTCGACCGGAAAACTATGGTTCTCTTCAGGAGACTAATATCCAATTGTTTATTTAACCATTTTTTATGATTAAAGATTTTTTATTGGTCCCCCCATTGCATTTTTTAAGGGCTTTGTAGGACCTATAAAATAAAGTTACCATGAAAAAATTGTTAAAGAAACAATTGAGTATTATTAAGATAAGTAAAGTTTTCCGATCGAAAAATATTGATTTTCAAGAATTCTACACTATTTCTACGAAAAGATGTTTTTTCTCCATATAAAATACATGGAAAACTTTGAGCGCTTTGAGCACTACCTAAATTATTTTTTATTTCAAAATAAAAAATATGGGTATATTTTTATACCTTTCATGAGTATGAAATGGTAATATAACTTTAGTCCGATGTTTGTAAGTACCAGAATAAAAAAGAGATAGACCCATTAAAATGTATACTTATATGATCAGAACGTCCAGCTGAGTCGATTTAGCCATGTCCGTCTGTCCGTCTGTCCGCCTGTTTGTATGCAATCTAGTCTCTCAGTTTTCGAGATATCCGGATAAACTTAGGTAGTTGGGTGTATATTTATAATGTATTAATCATTTGTCGGAACCGGAGGAATCGGACCACTATAACATATAGCTCCCATACAACTGATTGTTCAGATATGAGTTTTTTCGTTATAACTTCTCCATTTATGCAGCTAGGAACATGAAATTTTGCAGTACTTGCACCCATTATCAACAGAATACTTACAGTGAAAATTACAAAGATCGGGTCACTATAACCTATAGCTCCCATACAACTGATTGTTCAGATATAAAATTTTCGTTGTAACTTTTCCATTTATATAGCTAGGAACATGAAATTTCGCACTGTTTTCAATAATTACCAACAGAAAACTTACAGTGAAAATTAAAAAGATGGGGTAACTATAACCCATACTCCCATACAACTGATTGTTCAGATATGAGATTTTTCTTTATAACTCCTCCATTTATGTAGCTAGTACCATGAGATTTCGCGCTGTTTTCACTCATTATCAACAGAAGACTTACAGTGAAAATAACAAAGATCGGGTCACTATAACCTGCAGCCCCCATACAACTGATTGTTCAGATATGAGGTCTTTTATCACCACTCCTCCATTTATGCAGCTAGGAACATGAAATTTCGCACCATTTTCACTCATTATAAACAGAATACTTACAGTGAAAATAACAAGGATCGGGTGACTATAACATATTTGTATCTTCCATACATCTGATTGTTCAGATATGGGATTTTACTGTAAAACTCTTTATTTAAACAGCTAAAACCGATAAATTTTGTAAGATATTTTATAAATAATAATACAGAGTCTACTGAGAAAATCGTCAAAATCTATGCAGTATAAGCGTTATCTCCTATACCACTGATTGTTCAGATACCAGTTTTTGCGATATATCTCCTTTATGTAGGAAACTAAACCCAATAAATTGTGGTACCGGTTTACACATAGCAGTGAAAATCACTTAGATTGGTGCTAATATGAGGTATATCTTCCATACCTCTGATTGTTCAGATGCGATTTTTTATATAGGTATGTAACTCCTCTATCGATGTATGCAGATGTATTCAAAAGCAGTAATCTGTCAAAGTAAAATTTGCAGATGTTCATGAAAGGTATGAAGCCTTCGGCATAGCCGAAGACAGCGCTGCTCTTACTTGTTTTCGGTATATAACAATCCTAGGGGGTGGCGGCAATAAAAATCCGACCTTATTTTTTTACATACATTTTTGGACCACTTTAGTGTACATGTATGCGTACATATGTCCATATATTATTAAGCATTAGGGTGCACCGTTTTGGATTGATTAAATAAATGAAATATTGCAATGTGGGTATCAAACTAAAGAGTTTTAAGAAAACTTACAATCGAAAATATGTTTGAGGAACAATATGGGTGAAAATTTTGATTTGGAAATATTTTTTATAGGGTTATCATCTATCTAAAAGTAAAGACTGAAAATAATGAAATTAAATGAAATATTACATAACTGGTTCCAAACGAAAAGTATTTGGGAAAGCTTTACTAGGGAATTTTTTTAAATCTTTCCACCTATCCAAAATCCGAACATTGTAAATAAATATAGAATTTACAACATCTTATCAAACGAAGTGATCATATTATCAACGAAGAGCTGGTACACAAATTACTTAATGTAAAAAATTCATAAACAAGTAATTTTTAAGCAAACAACACACCGACTCCAATTCTCATATAAAAGAGTAATAGTACCGTTAATTTTTTCGTGATCCAATCATCGGATCTAAACCAAATTAGTATGGGATCACCTGGAAATCGGTTGACGTGGTCCAAAGTTATGCGGTAACATGCATAAAAAAAAATCCGACGAATTGATAACATTCTCCTTTTTTTGAAGTCGGCTAAAAATTACTGAAACAAATAACAAAATGATAAAAGAGTACCGAAAACAAAAAACAATCGCATGAAAGCTGTTTAAAAAATACTTAATGAAAACATAAAACTGTTGACACCATTCCCTAGCATTATAAATCAGTCAACTTTTAATCGTAAGCAATTTCGTTTGGGGCTCCAAGGTCTACTACGTATATTTTGAGTAAAGAAATTTTGAATAACATGAGATAATATTATTATGATTATGATTATCATTACTATTGTGGGGATTCCTATTCCCATTCAAGGATTCCCAAATTAAAGCGAAAGCAGAAGAGCATTTACGATCGCATGATGCAAATGTTAAAATAATAAGAATACTGAACCATGTAGGAACCTTTTTATTTTACAAGAGCGTATAGTTTCTGGCGTGTGCCGATGACATCGACATCAACGGTAACAAAAATAGCGAAGTCTCTTCTGCC
>NW_023458889.1:83731-87830 GCF_013731165.1 Rhagoletis pomonella | reverse complement strand
GAGTTGCAAGAGATCATTAATATTATTTAAATTAGCGCTGGTTAATGCAACATACAAACTTTTAGGTAGTTTCCGCAACCAAATATTTTTTAAGAAAATCGGGTCTATAGTGCTACTCGCTAACTGACCAAGGATCCTATAATACTCGGAAGGTCTGCGATCCCCTATCTCAGTATCTGACAAAATTTTATCAAGTCTTCTCTGCTCGCTTAAAGAATGTCGGTCAATGAGAACTTTTTTTAAATTTTCATAAGTCTCAGTCTGAGGTGGATTTTGTATAACATCAAGTACATTCGCAATAACTTCTTGAGGCAAGGCAGTTATAACGAACTCGTACTTGGTCGAATCCCTACTAATTCCCTTTGTAGCAAATTGCATCTCGGTATGCACGAACCATGCTTCAGGACAGTTAGACCAAAATTGTGGTAATTTTACCGAAGTAGCACAAATTTCAGACCTGTCATACGGATTACGTATATTATCTGGTGACACCTCACAAGGATCTTCAATGTCAATCAAAGACCTACTAAGTCTATCCCCATCACCTTTGTCTTGAGGAGAACGCATCATATTGGAAGAAGGTTTACAAAAATTAACTGTTTATTGTATTTAAAAATAAAATAAAATTGTCTGAGTGTAAAATTTAACACAACTAAACTACGTTAACATAAACTTATCTATTTAGATGTTTTGCTTGATGACGGTTTGAATGCTGAATGTCTCGCCGTTGTTGTTGTTGCTGCTGCTGCTGTTGAGGAGGTGGTAGCATTGGTGTTGATCCCTCTGGATATATATATGTATATATATTTGGGTTTGCGTTGTAGCGTTGTAGCGTTAACAGTTTGCGTAGATAATGTTTGGTTGAAATATTTAATCTCCAAAGATATAGATAACAACGAAGACGTAGTTGAATGTCCGCTTTGTATTGAGTTGTAGGAGGTTGATGATCTGAACTTCTTTCAATGCACTGAAAATCCTGCGGATTTCACGCCTCTGACTCAGGAGCAAATTCTGGCCTTCAAATCACAAAAAAAATAATTCCTCCAAAAGCGTAAGCAGAAGGTTTGCGTGACAGGGGAATGCAAACATTTATCGAATTTGAGATATGGCTCCTGGCAGGATCGCCAATATAGCATTAGCTGATATTTAATTATAGATTTTCTTTATTGTTTGATCACGTAGAAAGTTTATTTAATGATAAACAAGAATTTTCAACTCAAAATTGATCGTACATAAATAAATGTAACAAGATATTTTCATAATTCAAAGTATTTTAAGAACAAGTGTTTAACAAGTAATGTGTATCACTACACTGCCATAATCAGTCGCTCCAAGTGTCCTCTACAAGCAACTGTGCTCCTAGGCAATCATATGGAAGCTGTTGCCAATTGGCTCGCAAACTGGCGAATAAAGGTTAACGAGCAAAAATGTAAGCAAGTTACATTTACACTGAATAAGAGTAACTGTCCGCCCTTGACTTTAAACAACGTACAAATACCACAAAGCAACCATGTCACTTACCTAGGGGTCCACCTGGACAGGCGACTTACTTGGCGAAACCTTCGTCGAAATCCTTCGTCGTGCGCAATCTAAAATCCTTCGAAAAATCACCGGAGCACCTTGGTATATGCGAAATGAGAACATTCACCGCGACTTGAGAATACCAGAAGTACGAACCGAAATAGAACAACGGAAGACGAAATATGTATCGAAGCTTTTAGCGCACCCAAATCATTTAGCAAGGTCTTTATTGCGTGTCAAAAGGACCTCAAGACTACGTAGGAATGACTTACCAGCCCAGTCGTAATCTTTTCTTAGGGCCAGTTAAGAAAATACTCATCCCAACTAGGGGATGTAAATTAAGTGAATAGATTAAGATTCGAAAACTTATTGTTAGGCTCTTAGGCAGGGCAGATACAATAAAAATAAAAATAAAAATAAAAAAAAACGTTAACTCAAAAAGGAAAACAACTGGCTTCCCAACCGGTTTAGAATATGAGGGTAGTATTTCTGAGACGCTTGAAGAGTCATGCGAGCTGTTTGCAAGATTTTTCCAGAAAGTGTACGAAAAGTATGAGACCAAATCTTTTCGTAGTCTCCCACCACTGCCAGTGGAAGCCATTACTTCTTTCGAAATATGTGCGGAAGATGTGTTGCAAGCAATCTCTAATTTAAAATCTAGCTTTAAAACTGATAGTGAGGGATTTTCCTCTCACTTCTTAAAAATATGTGCTGATATTATGGCTCCACTCTTGTCCTTGCTGTTCAAAAAATGTATAAATCATGGTGTATTTATGGACTCATGGAAACTATGCTCTGTTGAACCCATATACAAATCAGGTGATCGGAACGATGTCTGTAACTATAGACCTATAGTGAAACAGAGTACCATAGCAAAATTATTCGATAACATAGTCCAAAGAAAACTCTTTAATCATGTAGACAATCTTATATGTAGATGCCAACATGGTTTCGTCCCCGGGCGTTCGGCCTGCTCTAACCTGCTCTTAGCTACTAACCAAATAATAAATGCTTTTAAAAACCATGCTCAGTTAGATGTAATTTACTCTGACTTTTCAAAGGCCTTCGATAAGGTCGACCATTCAATACTGTTGTATAAGCTGGAGCGTTATGGAGTAAGTGGTAAACTCCTAGATTTCTTCGCTAGTTTCCTGAAGGGTAGAAAACTATTCGTAAAAATTGGCACTTCTGTATCAAAGACTTTTGTCGAGGCATGGTCTGGCATACCTCAAGGAACTCACTGTGGTCCACTGCTATTCATTCTTTTTATAAACGACTTGCCGAATCATTTCAAGTTCGCCAATTGTCTGATGTTTGCAGACGACGTATAACTTCTGCTAGAGCTGCGCAGCTTATCAGATAGCGTAAAGTTGCAATCCGATCTGCATGCATTCGAACAATGGTGCTCTATAAATAATCTTTTTCTGAATGTTAAAAAATATTTCACTGTAACTTACACTAGAAAGCCAAATTTCATTGATTATTGTTACAATTTGAACAATTGTATTATAAGCCGTAGCTACGAGATGAAAGATCTTGGCGTTGTTTTCGACACCAAGCTTTCATTCACACGACATATTGACTACATTGTGTCTAAAGCATTCGCAATGATTGGTTTCATCAGAAGAAATTCCTCTGATTTTAAAGACCCTCAAATTCTGAAGTCGCTTTACGTTGCCTTAGTCAGATCTCGGCTTGAATACTGCTACCTAGTATGGAATCTTTACTATGAGGTTCACGCAAATAAAATTGAAAAAGTTCAAAAGGTTTTTACAAAAATGGCTTTCTATAAGATCGACTGGCCAATTGACCATATTGACTACATAGGGCGCCGCAAATTTCTTGCGCTGCAATCCCTATGCGATAGAAGGGCGTATTTCTCATTAATTTTTGTATATAACATCATCATCGGCAATATCAACTGCTGTGAGCTATCTGATCTGTTTCAGAGTCATATTTCTCCTCATAATTTAAGGACTAATCGCTTATTTACTCAGTCAAACAATAAGACTTATTATTCATTTAATGAACCTCTCGTACGATGTGCTCGATTACGCAATAGCTACTGTGGTGCTCTTGATTTTAGTGTAAATATTATACAATTTAAGCTCGATCTTTTTTGTTTATTTAACTAAGTCCTATTTGATACAATTTAAAACTTTCATTTCATTTCAGTAGTCTGTAAGAAAGAGTTCTGTAGACAAATAAATAAATAAACTTTAAATAATCATAATCATAACAGGCTAACCTAATATTCGCGGCTTGCATTTTGGTACGCACGCCGTCGAATTTGTTTTTTTGCGTCACACGAAATTGGCTTGCGTGCGTTTGCATTTAATTTCATTGAGCGAAACGTCAAATCAAAATGTCACGCAGAACAAAAATTGGAAATTGAGTTAGCTTCATACGCACGCCGTTCAATTTCAGTTGGTCCCATACAAGTTGTATGTGCATGAGAAATTTTTGACAGTAAATTGGCGGCGTGCGTGAATATTAGGTTAGCCTGTAATAATATTATTTCATGTTATTCAAAATTTCTTTACTCGCAATATACGCAGTAGGCCTTGGCGACCCCAAA
>NW_023458889.1:79939-83631 GCF_013731165.1 Rhagoletis pomonella | reverse complement strand
ATTTCCAAATCAAGGTTTTTCAAATACCTTTCGTTTGGCACCCATATTGTTTCTCGATTTCGATTGTAAGTCTTCTTAAAACTCTTTAGTTTGATACCCACATTGCAATATTTCATTTATTTAATCAATCCAAAACGGTCCACCCTAATGCTTAATAATATATGTACATATGTACATATACATGTACACTAAAGTGGTCCAAAAATGTATGTAAAAAAATAAGGTCGGATTTTTAATGCCGCCACCCCCTAGGATTGTTATATACCGAAAAAAATATACCCATATTTTTATACCCGAGCGCACTTGTGCACAAGGGTATTATAACTTTGTTCACATAACGGTTGTTTGTAACAGGCAAAACGAATCGAGATAGATATAGACAAATGTTTACATAAATGATCAGAATGAAAAGAGAAATCGATTAAGCGGTGACTGTCTGTCCGTCCGTCCGTCCGTCCGTCCGTCCGTCCGTCCGTCCGTCCGTCCGTCTGTGCACACGATAACTCGAGTAAAAATTGAGATATCTTAACGAAACTTGGTACGTGAACTTCTTTTGGGCGTGGGACGGATGGTATTGAAAATGGGCGAAATCGGATAATAACCACGCCTACCTCCCATATAACGGTAATTTTAAGAAATACGAAAACTGCGATATTTTAGTAACTACCGAAGCTAATTCACTCAAAATTGATACTTACAATTAGTTTCAGACGGAAAACATGAATATTATAAATTTTTGGAAAATGGGCGTAGCCACGCCCACTTATGGTTACATGTGTATATCTTGGTAACCGCTACACCAATTTCTTCCAAACTTGGCACAGTTATTGATCCTGGTACAGCATACCAACTGGCCGAAAATTTCTAAAATCGGACAATAACCACGCCCACATACCATATAACGGTAATTTCGAGAAATACAAAATCTTCGATAAATCAGTAAATATTGAAGCTAATTTATTCAAAATTGATGATTGCAACAATTCTTTACCAAGAAATACGTTTATGACAAAATTTTGGAAAATGGGCGTAGCACCGCCCACTTGTGATCACATATATGTATCTCGCTAACCGTTCTAGCAATTTGTACCAAGCTCGGTATGGTTATTGTGCTTGCCACATAAAAGCAAACCGTTGAAAATTGTTGAAATCGGACTAAAATTGAGGCCGCTTTTCATATAACGGTAAATTTCAGATATGCTTGAAACTGCAATATTTCGAAATTTAAGGACGCTAATTTACTTAAAATGTATACACCCCGGCTTATCATGTAGCGGTAGCTTTCGGAAAGGTGGAAAACATATATTTAATACTTGCGCCGGGTATTTAATGTTCGGCTCCGCCCGAACTTAGACTTTCTTACTTGTTTATTTTGAAATAAAAAATAATTTAGGTAGTGCTCAAAGCGCTCAAAGTTTTCCATGTATTTTATATGGAGAAAAAACATCTTTTCGTAGAAATAGTGTAGAATTCTTGAAAATCAATATTTTTCGATCGGAAAACTTTACTTATCTTCAGGAGATTCCCAGTAATAATACTCAATTGTTTCTTTAACAATTTTTTCATGGTAACTATATTTTATAGCCAAAGCCCTTAGAAAATGCAATGGGGGGGGGGACCAATAAAAAATCTTTAATCATAAAAAATGGTTAAATAAACAATTGGATATTAGTCTCCTGAAGAGAACCATAGTTTTCAGGTCGAAAAATATTGATTTTCAGGAGTTCTATACCATTTCTACGAAAAATCATTTTTTCTCCATATAAAATACATGGAAAACTTTGAACGCTTTTTAAAATTTTCAAAAAGGTGGCAACTCTCATCAACTTTTATATATATAAATAAAGATTTCTAAATCAAGATTTGTTGAGCTTTAACATTGTCTTAAACAAAATCATGTTAAGTTGGTAACTCCTTTTCTTTGGTATAAAACGTCATTTTTCCACTCCAAGCTAACTGTTTATAGATTCAATAGTATTAAAGCGATTATTTCCGAAGAAGCGAGTACTTAAAGTCAAAACCTTTTGCGTATTTCTTTTTATTTGTGCATAATTGTATTTTATTCTGCGTTAAGCTCTGCCGAATTCTGTTAGGTTATAGGCCCAAGAAGCTTCCGACAATTAAATTGAGAACTTTGTATTCCAAAAGCACTTAGTTACGTTGCCGAACTCTATTAGCCGTCTCGTCGTAGCGTACATATGGACACGAGCTGAACAAAAAGCGTCGTCGTGTCAAATCATTTTAAAATGGATTCGTTCGGAAATAAAAAAGATGATAATAATTTCAGCGGTCACATATTAAATAGTACAAATTATCGGTTATGGAAATTCCAAATAACTGCGTTCATGAAAGCGCGTGGCTTAACCGATAATATCGAAGGAAATAGACCTGAAGCTGATGCTTCTGCAGATGCAAGAAATGCTTTTGAGCGAAATGAAGGAAGGGCCATGAATGCTATTTTTCAATCACTGGATTCAGAACATGCGAACCTCGTGCTGGCATGTAAAACAGCAAAAGACATGATGATCAAATTAAACAGTGTTTATGAAAAGAACTCAGAAATCCGCGTTATGACCTTGTATGAAGAATATTTTTCACTAAAAATGAAAGAAGATGAATCAGTGGCCGGGTGTGTAGCCAAAGCAAATCAGTTAGCATCTGAAATTGAACAGCAAGGAGAAAAATTGTCCGAAAAGTTAAAGATGGTGCGCATCATCAGTAGTTTGCCAGTTAAATTTAACAATTACAAAACTGTCTGGTACAACACAAAAGAATCTCGTACGATTGATACACTGATGTCTTCTTTACAGTTGGAGGAGGACAATTTGAAGCGAATAAATGATGAACAATGTGCAACAGAAGATGCTGCTTTTGCTGCGAAGTTTAAACGAAATGAATTCAAAAGTGAATCAAAGCCAAGTATCGATGAATTGAAAAGGAAAACCAAATGCAACGCTTGCGGTCAAATAGGGCATTGGGCGAAAGATAAAAAATGTCCAAAGTCTAAAAATTCATCCGGTATAAATAAAAGCAAAAAACGTGCAAGTAGCAAAGACAATAAAAGTTTGAAAGACAGAGATGAGTTAGCATGGTCTACGGTTGTGCGTGCAAATAAATACGACGATTCAAAATCCAACTATTGGTGTGTTGATTCGGGTGCAACGAGTCATATGACTTATCGTCGTGAACGGTTCTCGGAACTGAGAGAATATGGCAGTCAAGTGAAGTTGGCCGATCGCCGTCATGTCGAAATACGAGGCATTGGTACAGTTCTTATTGATTCAAGAGTTAACAATCAGTGGGAGCAGCGTCGTCTTGAAAATGTATTGTATGTGCCAGATTTGTTTTCTACTGTTGTTATGACTGACAAAGGTTTTCAAGTTATGCTCGAAAAGGATGGCTGCAAAGTACTTGACAGCGAAAACAATACTGTTGCGGTTGGTAGACGTAATGAGGTGAGACAAATCAAAATGGATTTTCGCTTGCGCATAGACGAATGTGCAAATGTAGTAGCAGGTCGAATGGTTCTCAAATCAAGCATTTCCGTTTTGATAATGGAACAGAGTTCATCAATAAAAAGGTCAAAAATTTATTAAAAGGCGAGGGTGTGCAGATTGAGTATATTGCACCATACACCCCAGAGCAAAATAGCCGAATCGAACGTGAGAATCGAACGATTGTAGAAAGCGCAA
>NW_023458889.1:78068-79839 GCF_013731165.1 Rhagoletis pomonella | reverse complement strand
AGTTTATCAATAAAATTGCGCTTAATTTTTTAACAGGTGGCAACCCTCCTTTAAAATATTTTATTTATATTAAAATTTAAAAATTGGTGGCAACCCTTCTCCAAAATATTTCTAACAGATATCTTTCTTAAACCTCTTTATTTTGATACCCATAATGTAATATTTCATTTATTTTATCGATGTACTTTAGTTAAATTTTCAAACAGGTGGCAACACTCTTCAAACATATTTTCGGCTGTACGCCTTCTTAAAACTCTTTAGTTTTACACCCACATGGCAATAATGCATTTATTTTATCAATTTGTCTGAGTTAAAATTTTCAAATAGGTGGCAACCCTCGTCAAAAATATTTCCAACAGTTATCTTTCTTAAAACTCTTTAATTTGATACCCATATTGTAATAATTTATTTATTTTATCAATATAATTGGGTTTAAAAATTTTCAAATAGGTGGCAACCCTGCAATTTTTTGCGATATCATTGGTTCTGGTATTATACCGAACAACAAAAAAAAAATTATTCAAATCGGTTCAGCCGTTCACGAGTTTTAACGACCGTGACATACGAACACAACATTTTTATTAATATAGACTATCTGTACCCTGCCACGCTTTGCTGTGGCATATTTCTGTTATATGGACGATAAATTATTAACGAAACAAAGCACACGTTTCATATGTGTTTGGTTATGTAATAAGTACTCGTGTACACACAATATTTGTTATTTTTCCATTCTCTGCATAGATATCAAGGATATCTGGTTTGCCGACACAGGAACACGCAACATCTGAGAAGCAATCCGCATCTAAATCTAATCCATACTTTTCCAAAGTTCGACCTGGAGTATTATTGATTGTGATTCCGAATGTCAATCGAATTGGGAATTCAAATCTTTTAAATTGAATCATCATCATTAAATGGAATCATGGGAATTCTTCGCCTTTGAAAGGCCACGTTAAATTCTTTCCTTACATTACGTTCTTCATCAATTTCTTAACTGCGAGTCGCATTCCGTTGCAGAGTTTTCGCTGATTAATATTCCGCAACATGATAACTGTCAAACCTATTTTTAATTTCAGTATGTGAGGTCTCCCTGGAAGATTAATCGAGTTCAAAAATTTTGTTGGATGGTCTTTTTCCACAACGGTGTTTATCGACGTACATATATGCTATTTCCTCACGTTAAATGCTGGATTGAATAACATTAGGGGTATTCACCACAGTGAGCAAGTGGTCTGGCAGTCTAGTAAAAGAGCTGATCAGCTCAAGCAACGACTGTTGTCAATACCACTATTATTTAGTTGATAGACCTCCTTATTCTTCGCAGCAAGAATAGCCCGTTCACTGAGCCAATCGTGATTCCTAAAATTAATTTTCTTAATAAAGAAACATTCTTTCGATCAGTTCTCCGTTCGACGTTTCTAATTTACAAAATTATCAGGCCATAAAATTCGTCTTAATCTCTCATTGACTGGCGTTCCCAATTTCCAGTTATTGTCGCGCGAATACTTCAGCTGCAGTGTATGTATGTTCGTCTTGTCGCAATGTTGTTGTTTCAGGCAAGCATTTATCTCTCGTGTTAATCGAGAAACTACAGACAATGTTTTCGTAAAATCTCCTGCGAGCAATATCCCGAATGGTTGAACCTTTCCACGCAAACCCCGCAACAATAGATCAAAAGCCTCAAACAATTTTTTATGTGCCATGGTGCACTCATCCCAAATAATGAATTTAATTTTTTGCTAAACTTTTTTCATACCGGATGCTCTGG
>NW_023458889.1:76711-77968 GCF_013731165.1 Rhagoletis pomonella | reverse complement strand
CAACAAAATGATTTAGTGTTTTATAGCTTTGTAGCTAAAAAAATATGTACATTACACTAATTTTAATTATAATAGTTTTAACACAGTTAATTTCACTTTTCTTTTAGTTTCCTTCTCAGCCGTTCCGATTGCTACCCGCTAATGCTATATTGAAAAGGCCGACTGTGAGTTTGCCAGCGGGTTTTTATACCCCTGCACTGCGGGAATATTCCATTTGGAAGAATAACGGGCACTGCGTCATTTGGACTAGTTCCGTTACTCTTCCAAATGGAATTTGCCGCAGTGCAAGGAGGAATATCAAAAAAAAAAAAATCCGGGGTTGCCGTGCCCAAATTATCTGGGCAAGCAAAAACCCAAGAAAATATAACCGGTTAAACTTCAACTTTCCTAATTTTCAATATTTAATATCTCGGAAGCTACTTGACCGATTAGAAAAGTATTGATGCCAATTCAAATATAATTCTAATAGCTTTTTTTTCCAACGTATTTACTATAACCATTTTGGAAACAAATTTTTGGTAAACGCTATTAAAAAAAATATATCCATACAATTTCGATTTTTACAGTGGTAGTGACTTTCGTTAAATTTTGCACTATAATAAACCTTTCTATATAAGGTAATAACTTGTACTTTCTAAATAATATAAATTTCTGTAGCATTAATTATGCATTTTTTTTCCAAAGGTAATTTATTAAAAAAGATTTAATTTTTGTTTTCTTTCTTTGTATTTCTGACTTGAAAAAAAAAAAAAAATCTGGAAAATTATGTACATCAACTAACCGATAATCTAATCATCTTTGTTTTGACATCATTAGTTGTCTAGTCGGCTATGTAGTTCATAAAATATTGATATTTCAAAGTATCGTAGTAGTAAATTTAACTTAACCTCGTATATCCCTTCAATTTCCCACCCGCGCCAAACAACTTTGGTAAGGTTAAAATCAGCATGAAGAGCTCCACCAAATTACACCCCTGGTTTTTCTACAGCTAAAAGGTCGGTATTCTACACTTTTGTAAAAATTAACCTCACATTTGGCGTCAGTAATGAAAACGGAATGTCAATCATCTGACATCAAATGGACAGCTGTCAGATGAAGGCAGTGTTTTTGGCGTCTGTGATTCTGACCTCATGAAAACCAGCCTTTAGTACTAAGGAAAACGTAGCTGTCTGCGGGAAAGTGTTTATTAACCAAAAAAAAGTGTATTACTCACTTTTTACTATCACTTCAGAGAGTGATTTTGTGTTTGACCTTTTT
>NW_023458889.1:66972-76611 GCF_013731165.1 Rhagoletis pomonella | reverse complement strand
AAAAAAATATGCACATTACACTGATTTTAATTATAATAGTTTTAACACAGTTAATTTCACAGTTAATTTCACTGACGGGCACTGCGTCATTTGGACACTAGTTCCGTTACTCTTCCAAATGGAATTTGCCGCAGTGCAAGGAGGAATATCAAAAAAAAAAAAATCCGGGGTTGCCGTGCCCAAATTATCTGGGCAAGCAAAAACCCAAGAAAATATAACCGGTTAAACTTCAACTTTCCTAATTTTCAATATTTAATATCTCGGAAGCTACTTGACCGATTAGAAAAGTATTGATACCAATTCAAATATAATTGTAATAGCTTTTTTTTGCAACGTATTTACTATAACAATTTTGAAAACAAATTTTTGGTAAACGCTATTAAAAAAAAATATATATACAATTTCGATTTTTACCACTACTTTCGTTAAATTTTGCACTATAACAAACCTTTCTATATAAGGTAATAACTTGTACTTTCTAAATAATATAAATTTCAGTAGCATTAATTATGCAATTTTTTTTTTCAAAAGGTAATTTATTAAAACAGATTTAATTTTTTTTGTTTCTTTGGATTTCTGACTTGAAAAAAAATAAAAAATCTGGAAAATTATGTACATCAACTAACCAATAAACTAATCATCTTTATTTTGTCATCATTAGTTGTCTAATCGGCTATGTAGTTCATAAAATATTGATATTTCAAAGTATCGAAAAAATTTAACTTAACCTCGTATAACCTCAATTTCCCACCCACGCCAAACAACTTTGGTAAGTTAAAATCAGCATGAAAAGCTCCACCAAATTTCACCCCTGGTTTTTCTACAGCTAAAAGGTCGGTATCCTATCATCTGACACTGAAAGTTGACTACAGTCTTTGACATGCACTGCGGTAATGAAAACGCATTTAACATCAAATGGACAGCTGTCAGATGAAGGCAGTGTTTTTGGCGTCAGTGATTCTGACCTAATGAAAACCAGCCTTTAGTACTAAGGAAAACGAAGCTGTCTGCGGGAAAGTGTTTATTAACCAAAAAAAAAAGTGTATTACGCACTTTTTATTCTCACTTCAGAGAGTGATTTTGTGTTTGACCCTTTTACAGGATTTTGCACGAAAAGTATTGGATCAGAACTATTATATCATCCATACATATGTATATTATATGTACATATATTCATGTATATCCATCAGTTATCAACAGACCCCGTTAAAATGATTTCAGTATTTTTTTTTTAATTTTCGTCTTGCTTTTTGATCAATAGACTACTAAACCTATGCCTAAAACCATCTACGAATATCAAAACCAGTTGCAGCCAATCAGATCATACATAAATATGTATGTACATACAAAACCTAAGTAGGTATACATATGTACGTAGGTACACAGCCGTGCCCTGCAAAACGTGGGACTAAGTTTAATACTAGTACAGGACAACGCTACATTGTAGCGAGCACTAGTAACCGAAATGGTCCAAACATATGGAAAAAATATGGTTACATTAACATTGTGATGCCATTGGACCTGACCACCCCTGGTCCAATGCTGCATAACATGGAACCTCTTCTGATCCACCGCTGCATAACATGGGACCACCTACACAACTACCCTTTTCAACCATGGGCTGAGTTTCATACGATTTTGTATAAACCTAATATTTGATAATTTTTAAAGAGGTTTTTAAATTTAAATGGCAAAATCTATTATCATAAATACATATTCAAAAACCGCCGTGCCGATGGGCCACGAAGAGGTGGTGTTCAACACTTATATAAGTTTTGTACGTTTGAAGTAGTCCAGGTAAGCATAAGAAGTTACTAGTATGCAACCTGGTCCTGTTGAAAACATATTTTTTTTATACCCGAGCGCACTTGTGCACAAGGGTATATTAATTTTGTTCACATAACGGTTGTTTATAACAGCCAAAACGAATCGAGATAGGTATAGACAAATGTATACATAAATGATCAGGATGAAAAAAGAAATCGATTAAGCCATGTCTGTCTGTCCGTCCGTCTGTCCGTCTGTCCGTCCGACCGTGTACACGATAACTCGAGCAAAAATTAAGATATCTCAACGAAATTTGGTATGTAGGTTTCCCTTAATCCAAGGTAGGTTGGTATTGAAAATGGGTGAAATCGGACTGTAACCCCGCTCACTTCCCATATAACGGTAATTTCCAGAAATACGAAAACTGCGATATTTTAGTAACTATTGAAGATAATTCACTCAAAATTGATATTTACAATAACTTTTTGACGAAAAATAAGAATATTATACATTTTTGGAAAATGGGCGTAGCCACGCCAACTTATGGTTACATGTGTATATCTTAGGAACCGCTGCACCAATTTCTTCCAAACTTGGCACAGTCGTTGGCCTTCGCACACCATACCAAATGGCCGAAAATTTTTAAAATCGGACAATAACCACGCCCACATCCCATATAACGGTACTTTTCGGAAATACGAAAACTGCGATATTTTAGTAACTACTGAAGATTATTCACTAAAAATTGATATTTACAACAATTTTTAGACGAAAAATAAGAATATTATAAATTTTTGGAAAAGGGGCGTAGCCACGCCCACTTATGGTTACATGTGTATATCTTAGGAACCGCTGCACCAATTTCTTCCAAACTCGGCACAGTTGTTGGCCTTGGTACAGCATACAAAATCGCCGAAAATTTTTAAAATTGGACGATAACCACGCCCACATCCCATATAACGGTAATTTAGAGAAATACAAAATCTTCGATAAATCAGTAAATATTAAAGCTAATTTATTCAAAATTGATGCTTGCAACAATTCTCTACCAAGAAATACGTTTATGGTAAAAGTTTGGAAAAGGGCGGGGCACCGCCCACTTATGATCACATATATGTATATCGGTAACCGTTCTACCAATTTGTACCAAACTCGGTGTGGTTATTGTGCTTGCCACATAAAAGCAAAGCGTTGAAAATTATTGAAATCGGATTAAAATTACGGCCGCTTTTCATATAACGGTAAATTTCAGAAATGCTTGAAACTTCAACATTTCGAAATTGAAGGACGCTAATTTACTTAAAAATGATACACCCCGGCTTACCATCTGCGGTAGGTTTCGGAAAGATGAAAAAACATATATTTAATATTTGCGCCGGGTATTTAATGTTCGGCTCCGCCCGAACTTGGACTTTCTTACTTGTTATTTTCACTTTTATTTCAACATAGATTGATTAAAAGAAAAAATACTTATAAAAATAAAATATTTTACACAAAAAGGGTTGAAATTTTGATATTCCTGCGCGTAATTTGTTTGTAAGTCAAATATTAGTGGCATTGTGCTACTTTGATTGCACGACCGAGTAATCATAGTCAACTTATGTACAGTAGTTGAAAAAGTTATAGCCGCACCAAATTTTTACAAGTTTTAAAATATTATTTTTGTTATTTAATTTTGGTTAGTTTTTTTAGTTCTTTCTTTAACAATATCTGAATAAATACAAGTTTTAAAGGCAGTGTCACTCGAGTGTTTATTTGCCGAAATTTGCTGCAAATCGTATCCCAATTGTGTGAATACCCAAATATTTTTCTTTATCCCAATCACGAAAACTAATTTGTTGAAATTTTTCAATAGAAGATTCCTGTATTGTACCCATGGTCGGCAATATTTAAAACATTTTTTTAAGTGTTAAAAACCTTGTTTAAGACAATGGAAAAAAATCACCTATATTTGAAACATGTTTTAAAACATTTTGTTTTAAGCTAGTTTAAAACATATATAAAAAAAAACAACAATCATATAATTAATAGTTTTCGTACTTTTTATTTGCAACATAATGTCTGCGCGAATAGCAAACCGGCATTTACATATCTGTATACATACATATACATACCTAACCAATTATGCATGTACGCTGAATTCGCCGACAAGCTTTTTTAAAAACTAAGTAAATTAGTACAAATTTGTTAGTAATTATTATTACAGTTTGAATAACTCCTTTCACTAAATGGTTTTTAATAACTTTAACGAGACCTTAACTTATTTTATTTTATTCATTTTAGTGCAGTTTTGACAAATTTTTCTTGCTAAAAAATCTTTTGTTACACTACTTTATTTTATTCCTTTGATTGTACATGTTAAATAAAAGCTTGTTTTTATAATTTTTTTTCCATTATTTTATTTTATAATTTTTAGTCCATTCATAAAAGCGTCGTATATTAAAAAGTGTTATTTTGTTTTATGTACAAAATTTTGCAATAGATATTAAAATAATTCAACTTGCAATGAAAGAGAACAGAAGACTATGCAAGCAAAATGTTTGCTTACGTTTCGTATAAACATACATATGTACATATAGTAGCAGTTAATTTTATTTAAAGAAATGGCGTGTCGTCCATTTTCGCTGTAGCATATGTAAACAGTGCATATATTTAGGCGCAATATTTAACTTCTTCTGGCGGGGCGTCATCTAGAGTCTTCTAATTCCCACAACGAGGTTCATATCTAGACTAGGTTGATATCTAGAATTTGCCACAAATAGCTTTGCTATACTATCGCCGGCAGGTTTAACAATTTTATAGTGGTTTTACGTTCTTTGGCAAATTACGCTCTGTTAGCCATAAATTTACGATTTTTTGACCGCCTTTGAATCAAGACCCCTGGACCATATGGGGAATTCATTTATAAATTAAATTGCATTGTCATCGTGATTGGAACTATGCTGAAAATTTCAAGTCTCTAACTTGTCGGGAAGTTAGTTTAAAATCGATTGGAGATTTCCGCGATTTCCGCGGGATGACCAAGTTAAATAAAAGCTTATAAAAAGTATTCAAGCTTCATAAACGAGTAACAGGATTCTTAAAAATTAGGCTAAAGCGTTGCCAAACAAAAAACGTTTTATTGCTTTTGCAGGTTTAGGGGGGCATGTGGGTACACCCACCATATTTAGTGTTATTCTATAGGCCAATACCTTTCAAACGATACCTTATATATTAAGTTCCGGCTACTAGTTGGAAAGATATAGAGGTAAATGTGTTTTGGTTCGTGTCTCCACTACGTGATACTTTGGTATGTATGTGGCGTCTGTACGTACCTTCATTTAATTTCTTTCAAACTTTCAGGAATTAAAGTACAATTTAATTTTTATAATTTTTAAAAACAAAAGAAAAAGCGTTTGAAATGAAGTGAGTCATACAAAATTTGAATTAATTTACAAGCAAATGTTTTTTTCCGCCTTGCAAATTAAATAAGTTCTCTGCAAGAAGGTTTGTTTAAAAAATACGTATAGACATATGGTATATGGGGTATGGAAATAACCCTTTTCCCTAGCAGTAAACCTTTTAGTGTGGGCAACAATGATATTTTTTAAATAAGGCAGATCGGAATATGCACTCTCTGGGAAGACAACACCTGTAATTATTATACCATGCGTTAAAGTCATGTATACATAAAACATACCATCTATTGTTTCCAAAATGGGAAGCTAAATTCATTTGTTCGGCATTTCCTCTAACCCTCGTATTCTCTTTGTGCAATCTTGTATTAGCTCTAATCCAGTTCTCAATGAACGTACAGGTTTTTACATGAACGCGTTGGAGAGTTGTGTAAAGATTGAAGTTGAAAGATTTCACCCGATGCTTTTTTTTTGTTCCCGTACTTTTTGCTATTACTCACTTTTTACTCTCACTTCAGGGAGTAATTTGGTGTTTGACCTTTTTACAGGATTTTACACGAAAAGTATTGGATCAGAGCTATTATATCATCCATACATATGTATATTATATGTACATATATTCATGTATATTCATCAGTTATCAACAGACCCCGTTAAAATGATTTCAGTATTTTTTTTAAATTTTCGTCTTGCTTTTTTACCAATAGACTACTAAACCTATGCCTAAAACCATCTACGAATATCAAAACAAATGAGATCATACATAAATATGTATGTACATACCAAACCTAAGTATGTATACATATATGTAGGTACAAAGCCGTATCCTGCAAAACGTGGGACTAAGTTTAATACTAGTACAGGACAACGCTACATTGTAGCGAGCACTACTAACCGAAATGGTCCAAACATATTGAGAAAATATGGTTATATTAACATTGCGATGCCATTGGACCTGACCACCCCTGGCCAATGCTGCATAACATGGAACCTCTTCTGATCCACCGCTGCATAACATGGGACCACCTACACAACTACCCTTTTGAACCGTGGACCGAATTTCATACGATTCTGTATAAACCTAATCTTCTTCTATATTAATAAAAATGTTGTGTTCGTATGTCACGGTCGTCAAAACTCGAGAACGGCTGAACCGATTTGAATAATTTTTTTTTATTGTTCGGTATAATACCAGAACCAATGATATCGCAAAAAATTGGAGGGTTGCCACCTATTTGAAAATTTTTAAACCCAATTATATTGATAAAATAAATAAATTATTACCATATGGGTATCAAATTAAAGAGTTTTAAGAAAGATAACTGCTGTAAATATTTTTGATGAGGGTTGCCACCTATTTAAAAGTTTTAACTCAGACAAATTGATAAAATAAATGAATTATTGCCATGTGGGTGTAAAACTAAAGAGTTTTAAGAAGGCGTACAGCCGAAAATATGTGTGAAGAGTGTTGCCACCTGTTTGAAAATTTAACTAAAGTAAATCGATAAAATAAATGAAATATTACATTATGGGTATCAAATTAAAGAGGTTTAAGAAAGATATCTGTTGGAAATATTTTGGAGAAAGGTTGCCACCAAATTTAAATTTTAACTCAGTTAAATTGATAAAGTAAATTAAATATTGCCATGTGGATATCAAACTAAATAATTTTAAGAAGGCTTACAGTCGAAAATATTTTAAAGGAGGGTTGCCACCAGTTAAAAAATTAAGCGCAATTTTATTGATAAACTAAATGATATATTACAATATAGATATTAAATTCAAGAGGTTTAAGAAACATAGCTGCTGGAAATATTTTTAAGTAAAGTTGCCACATCTTTGAAAATTTAAACTCAGTTATTTTGATAAAATAAATTAAATACGGTAATTTGGGTATCAAACTTTAGATTTTTAAGAAGGCTTACAGCCAAAAATATGCCTGAGGAGGGTTGCCACCTGTTTGAAAATTTAACTCAATATAATTGAAATAGGTATGATATTAATGAGGTTGAGGAAAGAAAACTTTAGGAAATACTTTTGTGCAGGATTGCCACCTATTTGAAAATTTTAACTCAGTTATATTGATTAAACAAATGAAATATTGCAATGTGGGTAGCGAACTAGAGAGTTTTTAAAAGTCCTACAGTAGAAAGTTTCTTTGAAGAGGGTTGCCACCTGTTTGAAAATTTATCTCAATTAAATTGGTAAAATAAATGAAATGTTACAATATCGGTACAAAACTAAAGGCATTTAAAAATCTTAACAGAATTCGGCAGAGCTTAACGCAGAATAAAATACAATTATGCACAAATAAAAAGAAAAACGCAAAAGGTTTTGACTTTAAGTATTCGCTTCTTCGGAAATAATCGCTTTAATACTATTGAATCTATAAACAGTTAGCTTGGAGTGGAAAAATGACGTTTTACACCAAAGAAAAGGAGTTACCAACTTAACATGATTTTGTTTAAGACAATGTTAAAACTCAACACTCCCACTCATTGTTTACAAAACAAAATATGAAATTAAATGAACAAAACAAGGCGAATTAATATAAATTGAAATTCAAAATGTGAATTCAATTAAGTCACACAAATATTTAGGACGATTCTTGTCCAAAGCTTTCGTGAATATGTCCGCAACCTGTTCATCGGTGTTCAAATACTCTAATTTGAATTGACCATCCTGGAATTTCTCTCTGATGAAATGGTATTGAACGTCAATGTGCTTGGTCCTCTTGTGGAACATTGGATTCTTAATGAAACGGATTGCGCTCTGATTGTCCATGTAAAACGTTGTAGACAAAATCGATTCACACAGTAAACCAGCAAGCAAACCCTTCAACCACACCAGTTCTTTAATTGCTTGGCATGCTGCCACGTATTCTGATTCGGTCGATGATGTCGAGACCGATTGTTGCCTGACTGATGCCCAACTGATAACACCTGAACCAATGTGAAAAACATAACCACTCGTTGAACGCCTCGTTTCACTGTCTCCCGCATAGTCGGCATCGCTACAACCAACCAAATTTAGTTGGTCATCACTTTTGTAAATGATACCCAAGTCCGTTGTTCCCTTTATGTATTTGAAAATGCGTTTCACAGCGTTGACATGCGCTGAGCTTGGTCGCTCTCAATATCGGCTGACAACCCCAACCGCATAGCTTATATCTGGCCGTGTACCTATTGCCAGATACATTAGACTTCCAACTGCTTCACGATATGGATATGCTGCATTATGCTCATCATTCACAGTCACCCAGATTTTGATTTTTGTCTATGGGAGTTGAAACAGCCTTGCATTCAGTCATATTGAAACGACTCAACACTTTCTTAGCATAGGCTTGTTGATGAATCCGAATTGAGCCATCTTGACGTTGATCAATTTCGAGACCCAAAACACATTTTGCTTCAATTACTTTTACCTCGAAATTTGTTTGCAAATATGAAATAATACAATTGATTTCAATTTCATTGTTGGTTGCCATCAATCCGTCATCAACGTACATTGCGATAATCGTAAATATGTCTTTGATACGACGTACAAACACACACGAATCTGATTCACTTTGCTTGAAATCAAACTTGCGGATGAATGATGTAAATTTTTCGTTCCAACATCTCGATGCTTGTATCAGACCGTATAAACATTTAATCAATTTGCACACGCGTCCACTGCCATCATCATACCCAATCGGTTGTTTCATAAAAATATCTTCTCTCAAATCACCATATAAAAATGCAGTTTTGATGTCGAATTGCTTGAGCTGCATTTTATTCATTGCTGTTAACGCAAATATTGCACGTATCGATGTGAACTTTACCACCGGGCTAAACGTTTCTTCGTAATCCACACCATACTGTTGTGTGAATCCACGAATCACCAGGCGTGCTTTATATCGCTCAATTGAACCACCGGTATTCTCTTTGATTTTAAACACCCAGCGATTATCAATCACCTTTTGACCTTCAGGTGGATCAACCAATTCGCATGTACAGTTTTTAATCTGTGAATTAAACTCGTCGTCCATTGCGCACTTCCACTTTTGTGCATTTGTTGAGTTTATCGCTTCTGCGTATGTTTTCGGCTCAACAACAGTTGCTAAGTAGCCAGTTTCAATTAACCGACTCGGGCGGTTCACATGTTGTCGCAGACCGTAACGTTGATCCCTTTGCTGAGATTTATCTTGTTCTTGGGAATTTTTACTTGGGTCAACCTTTGTTTCATTTGAAGCAACTTCATCTTCGCTGTCGGTTTCGTCCTGAATAACAAACTTCTTTCTTTCTGCTTCATTGAAACGAACATTGCAACTGAGAAAGGTTTTTCCTTTGTGTGGGTCATATAGCCGGAAATTCTTGTTTGTGGGCTCAAATCCCACCAAAAAACCCTTCTTCGCTTTCGGATCCCACTTCTTTCGATCCAATTGCTTCGGAATATGTACATAACATTCGGTTCCGAAAATTTTTATGTGGCCCAA
>NW_023458889.1:64367-66872 GCF_013731165.1 Rhagoletis pomonella | reverse complement strand
ATCGAACGATTGTAGAAAGCGCAAGAACAATGCTTATTGCAAGTGGTAGTACACCGTACGAAAAATGGTTTGGTCGGAAACCATACTTGGGCCACATAAAAATTTTCGGAACCGAATGTTATGTACATATTCCGAAGCAATTGAATCGAAAGAAGTGGGATCCGAAAGCGAAGAAGGTTTTTTTGGTGGGATTTAAGCCCACAAGCAAGAATTTCCGGCTATATGACCCACACAAAGGAAAAAACGTTTCTCAGTTGCAATGTTCAAGCAGAAACAAAGAAGTTTGTTATTCAGGACGAAACCGACAGCGAAGATGAAGTTGCTTCAAATGAAACAAAGGTTGACCCAAGTAAAAGTTCCCAAGAACAAGATAAATCTCAGCAAAGCGATCAACGTTACGGTCTGCGACAACATGTGAACCGCCCGAGTCGGTTAATTGAAACTGGCTACTTAGCAACTGTTGTTGAGCCGAAAACAAAATCAAAATTTAATTAAATTTAAAATCAAAGAGAATACCGATGCACAGTACTGTATGAGCGGGCAAAAATCAAAAAAATTGTTGTCACGTATGTCAACGTGTTTGGTATCGTTGGAAAGGAAATTTATCCTAGATTAAGGATCTGGACTTAGTTTTTGTTTTTATCTCATAAGGTTCTCACAAAAACCTCTTAAAGTTGTGTGTTTTTTATATATTTTTTCTTTTATGAAAATGCCTTTAGCTGGAGTCTTTAAAAAAAAATTGCTAAAAACACAATTTATCATACTTTATCTTAAGACACAATTTTTCTAATTAGAAAATCTGTAAGGAAACCACTCTATAGAGCTTTTTAAAAAATATTGAGTTTCCTGGCTGGAATGGCCTTTTGCTACACCCTAAAATTTGTTGCAGAAAATTTAAAAAATGCCTAAGTTTACAAAGGGATAAAAACAAAATATGTAAAAGTATGTTTTTTTTTATTCTTTTATTTGAAAGGGGCATTTTTCTTTGAAATAAAAAAAAAAGTCTGCAGACTCATTGCGCTTTTCGAAGAAAATCGTTTTTTTTAAGGTTATAAAATAAACTTTTGCAAAAAAAAAATTCACTGATTACAGTTACCACAGTATTTTCCATTACTTAAATGCCAAAACATTCTTTAAAAATAGTAAAGTTTATTACTGTAGACACACGCGGTAATGTTCTGTGCTGTGTAGTGAAGCGTAAAATAGTGAAAAAACTAATATTAATATGAATTCAATTATAAAAAACTCAATTTTAGCTGATATCTGGATTTCTACTCGTCCATCAGATAGAGTGTCTGCATTATCCGCATTTTTTGAAGACAAATTAATACACGCTAAATGCGACAAAGCACTTTTGACTCAAAAAATAAAACTTTTTAATAGTGAGATGAAAAATAAGTGGAATTATAGTGGCCGCAAAAGAAGCGCTTTTGAAAAAACATATTCTAAATGGCTAAATTGGACGTTCCTTTCCCTTCCGGATTCCAATGGAAATAAGGATAAATGTGCTGAACGGGGAAGACCTTCTAAAGAAGAATTTTGCGAAGCTTCACGGAGAACAAAAAATCGAAGGGTAGAGCATTTGTTGAAAAACTATTCCATCGAAGAGCTCGATAGAAGAGCTAGTATAGATTACACTTTTAGAAGAGCTAGTATAGATTACACTTTTAGAAGAGCTAGTATAGATTACACTTTTTCTGACTAGTATGATTTCAACCCGAAATTCATGAATGAATTCATGTATGAATACACCACAAAATTCATGTATGAATACACCACAATTCATGTATGAATACACCACAAAATATATAGTCAATGAACTAGTGTGTTTGCTGAGTAGTTTGGAATTTGACTGCATGATGACTTTAATTTTTCAATAAACGGCGTTAGATAAAACAAATAATTTTTGATTCAGTATTTTGCAACAACTCTTGTTCGTGCGAAGTAACTAATAAAAAGGAAAACAAAATTATATTTGTCTTTTGAGTATTTAATGTCGTCTTGAATGAATCAAATTTTTTAAGCGTGTGACATCCACACCAAAAGATATAATCAATTTAAAAAAAACATTTTGTAGTCAAAAAGGACCAAAATGAAAGTAGCTGCCATTCCTAGAGGGTTTGCGTAAGAGAGATATAGGGAATCTTATTTGCCATGAATTAAGCCATAGAATGAAGCCTTGAAGTCTTTAATATTATTAGGAAAACGCCCTGTATAAATAATAAAATAACTACTCAGTATTGGAACTACTTCTGAATATCAAATTTTGCAGTTTCAATCTCAGTTTCCATGAAAAATGTAAGAGCTAGGTAAAAAAAAAATTGATTTTTGAAATCTCCGTACTCTAATCCACCAAGAAACGAATTTTTACTCAAATCCGTCCATTATTCTATTTTTGCCCACTTTTTATATGGAGACACAGCACTGTGCGATGGTTCAATTGAGCGATATAAAGCTCGCCTGGTGATTCGTGGATTCACACAACAGTATGGTGTGGATTACGAA